>NC_057795.1:535186915-535393288 GCF_018294505.1 Triticum aestivum
GTTTCCGAAGTTTTCCTGGTTATGTGTTGAAGGATGGATACAGCTGGATGTAGGATTTGCTAGTTTGGGTGAGATATTGTGCTTCCCCTGTATCCCCAACACCTGATTGCATAACCGGAAAGGTTCGGGAGTTTCATAGGTGGGAATTCTAGTAGCTCTAGTTCTTCTTCCACGGATATTGGTTTGAGATTGGGATTTCTTACCGATTATTCGTTCTTGATCCGTACCTTGTTGATTTATTTCTATACCTTAATTCTTCGTGGCTTCGCAATTTATGGATATGTGATCATTTGAAGAGGAATGCATTCGTTCATTTTGTTCGGATGTGAAGACTATATGTTGCAATTTTCATTCCGTTGGATTCAGCTTCTATATTGTTGTCTATCTATGTGCTAATGGTGGTCAACCTCTTCAGGATGGCTCCTCCAACGCGCACGACTCCGAATCCTAATCCGCCTCCACCTCCGCCTCCTCCGGAAGCATGGCAAGCTGTGATGGTCGCTACTAATGCAAACACACAGTTGATCATGCAAATCCTTCAAGAGCGCAATCAAGGCAGTCAAGGGAATCAAGGCCATAATCAGCACCACTTTGCTACTCTGAACCAGTTCCTTGCTAATGGCCCAAAGACGTTCAGCGGTTGTGTTGAGGCTACCGATGCTGACGATTGGCTAGTGGATCTGGGCAAGCATTTTTGAATGCAGCAACGTCAGGCCTGAAGATTTCGTCAAGTTCGCTTCTTTCCAGCTCAAAGATCAGGCTGCAGAGTGGTTCCAGCAGTACAAGGATTCCAGAGGTGGACGTCTGATCACTTGGGACGATTTCCGTCAAGATTTCCGCGCTCATCACATCCCTCAAAGTGTGGTTGAGAGTAAGCGTCAGGAATTCCGCAATCTGAAGCAAGGCTCTTTGTCTGTCTATGACTACAACAAGTTGTTCCAGAAGCTCGCCCGTTTTGCCAAACAGGATGTTCCTGATGAGAAGAGTATGATCTATCAGTTCAGGGGTGGTCTTCGTGAGGAAATTCAGCTCGCTCTTGTCCTCTTTGAGCCGTTGAGATACGATGAGTTCTACAACATGGCACTGAAGCAAGAGGCGGCTCAGTTGAGGTGTGATGCTTCCAGGAAGCGCGCCAGAGATGTTACTCCGTCTTCCTCTACTCAAGTGGTCAAGCAGCAGAAGTATTGGCTTCCTCCTCCTCCGTTCCGTCAGCCGTATCAGCAGAAGAGCAAAGGTGGCAGTGGTTTCTCCCACCCACCCAACCCAGGCTTTCAGAACAAGGCTTCGTCTCAAGCTCCAAGATCGAGTGCTCCGTATCACCGTCCGCTTTCAGAGGTCACGTGCTACAAGTGCCAACAGAAGGGTCACTATGCCAACAAGTGTACCAACCAGAGGCGTCTTCCTCCTCCTCCTCCTGTCAGATCGGCAAGTACAGCGGTGGTCAAGCACAATCCCAAGCACGCCAAGGTCAATATGCTGAATGCAGCTCAGGCTGAGGATTCTTCAGATGTCATTATGGGTAACCTTCCTATTAATGATATTCCTGCAAAAGTTCTTTTTGACACGGGTGCATCGCATTGTTTCATGTCAAAGCCATTTTTTACCAAGCATGAGTTCATTTCTTCTCATTTGGGTAAACATATGGATATCATTTCTCCTGGCAAACGTTTGAGCGCAAGTCTGGAGGTGCCAGATGTCGCTATCACGATGGGCGATTTCAAGTTTCTTGCTTCTCCTATGGTTCTTGGTAATTCCGATATCGATCTTATTCTCGGGATGGACTGGCTCTCTAAGCATAAAGCTCAGCTTGATTGTGCAGCCAGGCAGATTCAACTGACGCATTCGTCTGAGGAGGTCATTGTCTTTGCCGCTCGGGATAATTCCATCCGGTTGTTTTCTCTCAATGAGAAGGGTGAATTGGATGCTATTTCGCAAATTCCTGTCGTTTGCGAATATCAAGACGTCTTTCCAGAAGAGCTCCCAGGAATGCCTCCAAACCGGCCGGTTGAATTTGTTATTGAACTTGAGCCCGGTACGGAACCTGTGTGCAAACGTCCTTACAAGCTCGGCCCCGAAGAGTTGAAGGAGCTGAAGAAACAACTCGATGAGCAAGAAAGATTGGGTCTCATTCGGCCTAGTACTTCTCCGTGGGGTTGTGGTGTTCTTTTTGTGAAGAAGAAGGATGGAACGAGTCGACTTTGTGTTGATTACCGTCCAGTAAACAAGAAGACCATCAAGAACAAATACCCACTTCCCAACATAAATGAGCTGTTCGAACAACTCAAGGGTGCTCAAGTATTCTCCAAGCTCGATCTCCGTATGGGTTATCATCAGATTCGTATTCGTGAGCAAGATATTCCCAAGACGGCGTTCAGAACAAGCTTTGGTTCATATGAATACACCGTCATGTCTTTTGGCCTCGCCAACGCTCCTCCGACGTTCTCTCGCATGATGAACTTCATCTTCAACCCCTACACCAATGAATTCGTTCTGGTCTATCTCGACGACATTCTGGTTTTCTCGAAGAACAAGAAAGATCATGCCAAGCACTTGCGTTTGGTTCTTGACAAGCTCAGGGAACATCAGTTCTACGCCAAGTTCTCCAAGTGTGAATTTTGGCTCGATGAGGTTCTTTATCTTGGTCATATCATCTCCGCCAAGGGCATTTCCGTGAATCCTGAGAAGGTGTCTGCAATTGTGAATTGGGAACCTCCTCAGAACGTAAAGCAACTCCGCAGTTTCCTCGGTCTCGCAAGTTATTGCAGAAGATTCGTTGAAAACTTTTCTAAGATCGCCAAGCCTCTCTCAAATCTTCTTCAGAAGCACGTCAAGTACGTTTGGTCTCCGGAGTGTGATATTGCTTTCAACTCTTTGAAAGAGAAATTGGTCACTGCTCCAGTTCTGACTCCACCTGATGAAACCAAGCCGTACGAGGTCTTTTGTGATGCCTCTCTCCAAGGTCTCGGTGCTGTACTGATGCAAGAGAAGAAAGTTGTTGCTTATACCTCTCGTCAGTTGAAACCTAATGAGAAGAACTACCCCACTCATGATCTCGAGTTGGCGGCAGTTGTGCATGCCTTGTTGACTTGGAGACATCTTCTATTGGGAAGAAAAGTGGATATTTTCACTGATCACAAGAGTCTCAAGTACATCTTCACTCAGCCTAATCTCAACCTCAGGCAGACTCGATGGGTCGAAATGATTCAAGAGTACAATCCGAGTATCGAGTATACTCCAGGAAAGGCTAATGTGATTGCTGACGCTTTGAGCAGAAAAGCATATTGCAACAGTCTGATTCTCAAGCCTTATCAACACGAGCTTTGTGAAGCTTTCCGCAAACTTAATCTGCAAGTTGTTCCTCAAGGTTTCCTCGCCAACCTTCAAGTCTCTCCTACCTTAGAAGACCAGATTCGCCAAGCCCAACTTCTTGATGCTATGGTGAAGAAGGTGAAGATTGGTATTGCAAAGAGTCAGTCCAAGTACAAGTGCTACCGACTTGATGACAAGGACACTCTCTTCTTCGAGGATCGAATTGTTGTGCCCAAAGGTGAACTCCGTAAGGTGATCATGAACGAGGCTCACAACTCTCTCCTCTCCATCCACCCTGGTAGTACGAAGATGTATCAGGACCTCAAGCAAGCTTATTGGTGGACTCGAATGAAGCGCGAGATCGCTCAATTCGTGAACGAATGTGATGTCTGCAGAAGAGTGAAGGCAGAACACCAAAGGCCAGCTGGTCTCCTCCAACCTCTTGCCATTCCAGAATGGAAGTTTGACCACATTGAAATGGACTTCGTGACTGGGTTTCCAAAGTCCAAGCGTGGCAATGATGCTATATTTGTCGTCATCGACAAGCTCACCAAGGTGGCTCATTTTCTACCTATAAAAGAGTCAATCACTGCAGCTCAATTGGCGGAACTCTATACCTCTCGCATTGTCTCTCTGCACGGTATTCCTCAAGTGATATCTTCAGACCGTGGCAGCATCTTTACCTCCAAGTTTTGGGATTCTTTTCAGAAGGCCATGGGCACCAACATCCGCTTCAGCACAGCTTTCCATCCTCAAACAAGCGGTCAAGTCGAGCGTGTCAATCAGATTCTTGAAGATATGCTCAGGGCTTGTGTGATCTCCTTCGGCATGAAGTGGGAGGATTGTCTTCCTTATGCTGAATTCTCATACAACAACAGCTTTCAAGCAAGTTCAGGCAAGGCCCCCTTTGAAATTCTTTATGGCAGGAAGTGCCGTACCCCTCTCAACTGGTCCGAAACCGGTGAACGTCAGCTGCTGGGTAATGACTTAATCATAGAAGCAGAAGAGATGTGCAAAGTCATTCGTGATAACCTCAAAGCAGCCCAGTCCCGCCAGAAGAGCTACTATGATAGTAAGCACCGTGATCTGGTTTTCGAGATCGGAGATCATGTTTACCTCCGCGTCTCTCCCATGAAAGGTACTCGTCGCTTCGGTATCAAAGGGAAGCTTGCCCCTAGATACGTGGGACCTTTCAAGATTGTCAGCAAGAGAGGCGACCTCGCCTATCAACTCGAGCTTCCTTCAAACTTTGCAAATGTTCATGATGTGTTCCATGTCTCTCAGCTTCGGAAGTGCTTCAAGACTCCTGACCGCACCGTCAACTTCGAGGACATTGAGCTCCAAGAAGATCTCTCTTATCGTGAGCACCCAGTTGCTATTCTTGAAGAGACTGAACGCAAGACTCGCAACAAGTCAATCAAA
Organism: Triticum aestivum; assembly: GCF_018294505.1. NCBI lineage: Eukaryota > Viridiplantae > Streptophyta > Magnoliopsida > Poales > Poaceae > Triticum > Triticum aestivum. The sequence goes on from NC_057795.1 coordinate 535,191,647, forward strand.
TTCCTCAAAGTTAAGTGGTCACACCATTCCGACCGTGAAGCTACCTGGGAACGCGAGGATCACCTCCGTTCTGAGTACCCGGAGTTCTTTCAGTCCTAGATCTCGGGACGAGATCTTTTCGTAGTGGTGGAGTGTTGTAACGCCCCAGATATACTTTCCATATTTGTATCCAACTCTTGCCGTCCCTGGCGCTAAGTTATATTTATTTCTCGGGTTTGGGTCTTTGTCTCCGTGTGTTGTTTTCTTTTTCGTGCATCTCTTATCATGTCATCACGTGCATTGCATTTGCATACATGTTCATCTCATGCATTCGAGCATTTTCCCCGTTGTCCGTTTTGCATTCCGGCGTTTCGTTCTCCTCCGGTGGTCATTTCTACCTTTCTTTCTTGTGTGGGGTTTAAACATTTCCGGATTGGACCGAGTCTTGCCAAGCGGCCTTGGTTTACTACCGGTAGACCGCCTGTCAAGTTTCAGGTCATTTGGACTTCGTTTGATACTCCAACGGTTAACCGAGGGACCGAAAAGGCCTCGTGTGTGTTGCAGCCCAACACCCCCCAAATTTGGCCCAAAACCCACCAAACTCTGCTCCATGTCCTAGAGCGTTCGATCACGATCGTGTGGGCGAAAACCGCACCTCATTTGGACTCTCCTAGCTCCCTCTATGCCTATATATACACCCCTCCGTTTTCGGATCTCTCCCTCTTCCCGAAACCCTAAAAAACTCCTCCGGCCGCCGTCGGACACAACCGCCGCCGACGGACATGTCCGGCCTCCCCGTCCGCCGCCACGTGTCGGCCTCCTAGTGGCGCCGCCCGGTCCCCAGTTCGCCGCCGCCCGCGGGCCCGCGAGGCCCGTGCGGGGCCCCCGCGGCCCGAACCGCCGCCGCGCCCTGTCCCGCGCCCCGCCGCCGTCTTCTCCCCGGCCGGCCGCCGCCGCGGCCGCCGTCGCCGCCCCAGCCGGAGGTTGCCGCCGCCGCGGGCACCTCGCCGCCCGGCCGCTCCCCGCCTCGGCTCCCGCGCCCCTCCGCTGCCTCCTTGCCGGCGCCGCCCCCCCCGGCGACCTCCTCCCCGCCGGCGCACCCCGCCGCTCCGGTGAGCTCGAGCTCCGCCGCCGGCGCCGCCTCGGCTTCCGTGCCCCGGCGAGCCCAGATCCAGATCCGCGCGTGTACAGTAAACCCTAACCCCCCTCCGATTTTTCTAAGTCCCTAGATTTTTGATCCATGTTGCTCTGTTCGAGGTCCCGTAACTTTGCAACCGTAGCTCCGTTTTGGGTGTATGATATATCAAAATCTTCGTCTCGACATGTACATCATTTCATTCCATTGCATCATTTGCATTTGAGGTCATCTTGATACCCAAAATGCTGTTAGAAGGAGGCTTCGTGAGTTAAATTGCAGATCCGTTAGTTCATCATGCACTTTTGTCATTTTTGCTATATTTAATTCGTGCATGATATGCCTGTGCCACTTTGGGATGTATTGTGAAGCATTTTGTCTTCTTTCCAGAGGTGCCACCCATGCATTTTTAGGATGTGTGTGTTGTCTTGTGCAAGCTTGCGAAGTAGGGTACCTGAGAATGCAGATTTCAGGGACTTAGTGATTTTCACTAAGTCTGGGATATTTTAGTTCACGATGCTATATGTCCAGCTTGTTTCCTAGTGATCCGTGCCTCTTTTGAGGATGATCAGTAAGGGAGTTTTGATATTTATGTTATGCTCTATCCATCCATGTCTTTGTTTGCATTTGTGGAGTGCTCTAGGTTGACTCAATCGAGCTCAACTTTTGCTTCATTGTTAATCCGGGCAGATCGTCAACTTGTTTGCGATTTCGCCGATGCTACCGTTAGCGTTCCATGCATGCTATGCCTTCGTTCTTGCCATGTGTAGCTAGCACTTTGTGCCTTCTTGCTGGTGATATGCTTTCCTTGCCATGACTTGCACCGTAGTGAGTGCATCGAGCTCGTTTACATGCCTTCGTGAGTTAAATTTCAGCATGTCTCAGTTTTCACTAAGTCTGAAAACTGATTGTGTTCGAGCGATGTTCGTGAGCTCGGTAGAGTATTTTGTGAACCCCTTTTGGCCCCAGGTCACTTTGGGTGTTTTGTTAAGCTTGTTGAGTAGCTCCATGCCATGTTCTTACTTGTCATGTTTAGGTTTTCTATCATGTTGTTTTGCTGCTCCGAAGAGGGCTTCGTGATCTGAAATTTCAGACTAGTGTTAATTTCACCAAGTCTGAAATCTGTTTTGCATTTGCATTTTAGCCATGCTTGTTTGAAACTCTTAATGGATGAATTTGCCTATGGCTCAGTGCTAGTGTTTTGTCAACCATCTTGTGTACATCACTGCCATGTATTTTGTTTTCATGTTTGGTGGCTGTAGCATGATCATTTCGTTGCATTTAGATGCCTACTTGCTGTAAATCGCAGACCGGTGTCATATCTTAAAACGCTTGCCATTTCCAAACCGTAGCTCCGATTCCTATGATCTTTATATCGTTTTCAAGCGATTTCATCCCCTCTATCCAGTGGCACACTTGGTTTTCCAAGTTGAGGCCAGGTTCATGCATTTCCTGTCATATCTTGCATTTTGCATCCCGCATCGCATCCCGCATAGCATATCGTCATTTCATCATATTGCTTGGTCTTGCCCGTGGTTGATTGTATCCTTGTTGCTTGTTTGTCTTGTTGGATAGAGCCGGGAGACGAGTTTGCTACCGAGGAGCCCGTTGAGTTTGCTTGTGAGGATCCAGTCAACTCTGACAACTGTGCAGGCAAGATGATCATACCCTCGAAATCACTACTATCTTTGCTATGCTAGTTTGCTCGCTCTTTTGCTTGCCACTGCTTCGATGCCTACCTTTTGCTTGTCAGCCTCCCAATTGCCATGTTGAACCTCTAACCCACCTTTGTCCTAGCAAACCGTTGATTGGCTATGTTACCGCTTGCTCAGCCCTTCTTATAGCGTTGTTAGTTGCAGGTGAAGATTGGAGCCGTTCCTTGTTGGAACATTTATATTGCTTGTTGGGATATCATTATATTGATATGTTATCTTAACGCATCTATATACTTGGTAAAGGGTGGAAGGCTCGGCCTCTCGCCTAGTGTTTTGTTCCACTCTTGCCGCCCTAGTTTCCGTCATATCGGTGTTATGTTCCCGGATTGTTGCGTCCCTTACACGGTTGGGCTATAATGGGAACCCCTTGATAGTTCGTCTTGATTAAAGCTTTTCCAGCAATGCCCAACATTGGTTTTATCATTTGTCACCTAGCCTCTTTTTCCCTTGGGTTTCCGGAGCCCGAGGGTCATCTTATTTTAACCCCCCCCCGGGCCAGTGCTCCTCTGAGTGTTGGTCCGAACCAGGCAGCCTGCGGGGCCACCTCGGGGAAACTTGAGGTTTGGTTTTACTCGTAGCTTGACCTATCCGAGCGTGCCCTGAGAAAGAGATATGTGCAGCTCCTATCGGGATTTGTCGGCACATTCGGGCGGTGTTGCTGGACTTGTTTTAACCTGCCGAATCATCTTGTTGTACCGAGATACCGAGTCTGATCGGTGTGTCTTGGGTGGAGGTCTATTCCTTCGTTGACCGTGAGAGCTTGTTATGGGCTAAGTTGGGACCCCCCTGCAGGGATTGATCTTTCGAAAGCCGTGCCCGCGGTTATGGGCGGATGGGAATTTGTTAATGTCCGGTTGTAGATAACTTTAATTAAACTTAATTAAAATGAATCAACCGTGTGTGTTACCGTGATGGCCCCTTCTCGGCGGAGTCCGGGAAGTGGACACGGTGTTGGAGTTATGCTTGCGCAGGATGTTCCTTTAGCTTCTCGCTCGTGCTTCGCCTTCTCTTCTCGCTCTCTTTTGCGTATAAGTTAGCCACCACATATGCTAGTCGCTTGCTGCAGCTCCACACATATTTTTGCCTTATCCATTCCTATGAGCTTAAATAGTCTTGATCGCGTGGGTGTGAGATTGCTGAGTCCCTGTGGCTCACAGATACTACTACTCCAGATGCAGGTCCAGGTGATTCTGCTCCAGTTGACGATTACGAGCTTCAGTGGGAGTTCGACGAGGACTCTCAGCGTTACTACGTATCTTTTCCGGATGATCAGTAGTGGTGCCTAGTTGGGGTTATCGATTCAGGACCTTGTCGCATGTTGGGGGTCTTTTCTATTTTGGCGCCGTAGTCGGGCCATGAGTGCTTGTTTGATGGATGTTATTTATGTACTCTGATGTGACGTGGCGAGTGTAAGCCAACTATGTTATCTCCCCCCTTTATTATGTATTACATGGGATGTTGTAATGATTGCCTGACTTGCGACATTGCTTTCAATGCGGTTATGCCTCTAAGTCGTGCCTCGACACGTGGGAGCTATAGCCGCATCGAGGGCGTTACACTGAGTGCTGAAGCTATATCATGTTGTACTCTGATGTATTTCAATTATGAAATTCTGCTTCCTTAATATGGAAATGAAGTATATTGTGTGCTTAATATGAAATGTCAATTAGATTAATAAATGGATTATGAATAATCGGATAATTAGCCTGCTAATGGTGAATTAGCCTGCTAATTGGGTTTTGCTATTGCAAACGGTTGTTGAAAAAATACTATGGGCGATGACCTCAGGCAACGCACACAGTTTCTAGTAATAAACCGTGTTGGATCAATGAACAATCACACACGACTTTCTCTTGAAAACATTTTGTGTTAGGCCACCTTGCGCAAACGTTTACCACATAAAAACTATGTGTGATGGATAGCCTTTGCCACATAATTTCTTCTACGGACCGTGTGTGATACATTCAATAATGCAAATGGTTTAACGGAAAAAAATTGTGTGTGATGTACCTGTGAACGGAAACATTTTCCTTGGAGCGACTGTGTGGGATGTACATACGAATGGAAACGTTTAGTGGGGACTGACTGTGTGGGATGTACTTGCGACCGAAAACAATTTTGCCGTATAATTGTATTTTTTAGCTCTACTATATGTATTTCCATATTTGAGTGTTCGTCGGTCGCACACGACCTCATTTTGCCGAGCGTGTGTGCCAGGAGGGCATATCCCCGACGGTTTCTGGGTTGTGTGTGAAGGACCCCCCTATCACCCACACTCACTTGGCGACGGTTCCAAATGCCGTCGCGGAAAGGGGTTAAAAACCGTTTGTTTAGGACCGACATGTACCAGTGTTGATCAAGAATTTGGAGTCCCTACCCTCACTTTCCAGCCTAATTTTGCTTTGTTTTGTCCCAATTTCGAAAATCCCCACAAAGATAGCTGAAAGATCATGGATGTCGCCTAGAGGGGGGGGTGGGGTGTGAATAGGCGCTTTAAAATAATTACGGTTTAGGCTTGAAAAAATGCGGAATAAAACTAGTGGTTAATTTGTCAAGCACAAAACCTACAAGGACTAGGCTCACCTATGTGCACCAACAACTCATGCTAAGCAAGATAAACAACTAAGTGATTGCAAGATATATAACATGAAACACTATGGCTATCACAAAGTGAAGTGTATAAGTAAAGGGCTCGAGTAAGGAATAACCGAGGCATGCAGAGATGACGATGTATCCCAAAGTTCACACCCTTGCGGATGCTGATCTCTGTTTGGACTGGTGCTGGAGGCATAATTCTCCCCAAAAGCCACTAGAGCCACCGTAATGTCCTCACGCCCTCGCACAATGCAAGATGCCGTGGTTACACTGAGGGACCCTTGAGGGCGGTCACTGAACCCGTACAAATGGCAACCCTTGGGGGCGGTCACCGAACCCGTATACATTGGCAACCCTTGGGGGCTGTCGTGGATTTGTCACTGTAGATGTCCTAGTGTGAGGACTTAGTCATGAGGCTAACACAACTAGGTAGTAGCTTGAATGGGGTTGGTCAGAATCGAGAAACGCAAGATTTTACCCAGGTTCGGCCCCTCATGGTGGAGGTAAAAGCCTACATCCTGCTCCAATGATATTGATGATGATGATGCTCACGGTTACATGGGTGCTCTTTTGCTACCTCTATCTCGGGAGCTATTGACTTGTCTCTCTTAACTTGTGAAACTTGTCCCTCCCGGGGCGCCTTGCCCCTCCTTATATAAGTTGGAGGGGCGGGTTACATGTAGAGTCCTAGTAGGATTAGGACTATTCTATTAGAAGTGGAATCCTTGTCTTGCTTCCCTTGTAAGGGAATTATTCCTTTTGCCTTCCTTCTCAATCCGGCCCACCATAATGTGAGTCAGCCTTCCCATGAGCCACCTTATGGGCTGTTGGGTCTTGTCGTCCGTCTAACACGCCCGCCGGTTTACTAATGAGTCGCAAAGCTTGGGCGGGTTACCAGTGAGTCGCCAAGCTCTGGGAGGGTCACTAGTGACTCGCCAAGCTCCGACCGGGTCATACATCCGGCCGGGTTACACTGCGGGGTATATCCCCGACATTTCCCCCCAGTTTAATTTGGATTGATCCATGTTAAACTAATCCTGCACAATAAACACAATAAAAAAATTGACAGGTTGTGCTCAGGGTTAAAAGTTCTTCTGAACTGGCACCTGATCATCCTTAAGTCCTTGTCATTTCCTTCTTCTGGAAAGTCCGGGTCAAATAGACTAGCTTCATAGTCAATGTGCTGACATTGGTTTCTTGAGGAAAGACATTGTGAAAAATAATCCATTTGAATCGACCTCCACAACTCTGACTTGACAAAAACGTTGGTCTTGAAATACTTATTTGATTTTCAGCCGACTTGAAAATGTAGATCTTGCTGATTTATGATTGCCAAAATTGTCGGGTTATAAAAACTGATGATTCCGGGTCATGATGGTTATAGACGCCAGGTCATGACTATTGCTGACGCCGGGTCAATCTTATGGCGACTTGGTGCTTGCTTTTGTAAATATAGCTTCCAATTGTTGAATCAGTTCTCCAAGCCTTTCTATGGATAGTTTGGAGGAAATAAATTTTGCAAATTTCTCCACTATGAATATGTACTTCCCTTACATCCATATTACCTATAGCCCCCAAGTATCGAGTAGAACAAAGTGACAGCTTAAGACTTGCTTTAATATAAATGCCGCAACTTTGGAGAAATCCGGGTTGTTCATGTAAGACGCCAATCATAAACTGCACATTTTGAACTTCCCATGTGTAGCCCCCAGGTGTCGGGTCATTATGTAATCATGAGCAGGGACTTTGTAGATCTGATTATGTGGACTTTGAGAGGCAATGTGTAGCCCCCAAGGGCCGAGTCAGTAAGATAATACTGGGCTGGGACTTAGAAAAAAGATAGAAGGCTGGCTCATCTTCCTGAGATATCCAAGTCTGCGTGATGATCTGAAAAGAAACTTGCATTAGCCCCCAAGTGCCATGGTGCATGCTTGCAGCTACATGGGACTTGCATACTTGATGAAATCTTGACTTGAATAATGTAGCCCCCAAGTGCCCGGTCATATGCTTGCGACGATCGGGACTACTCCTTCCATTGTAGAATAAATCATATCCGTTGATAAAGAAATAATAGCCATTGCACTGAAGCGAATTTGAAAATCTCAATCATAATACTGGTTATTGATAACCATAATAAAAATCCAGCCATGTTAGCTATTAAAGTTTTGAATAATACTGGTTATTGATAACCGAGGAGGCCATCATCTGAGCGTTCTCTGATGGCGTCCGCGACGTCAAGATGAAGGAGGAGCTGGCTATCCATGAGGATCTGTGCACATCTCTGGAGCTGTTCAACCTGACGACCAAGTGCGCAACGGCTGAGGAGGGGCGCCTCTCCCTTCTCGAGCTTCCAGCTGCTGACCCAGAAGAGAAGAAAGGAAAGGCCAAGGACGTGAAGCGCAAAGGGACCAGCCGGAGTCGTCCAAGGGTAGCCGATTCTGTTCCTACCACAACCTCTACACCCACAACACCAACGAATGCCAGGAGCTCAGAGCCGTTTGAGAAGGACGCATCGGTCGACGCCCCGAGCGCAATGACCGGGGCTACGGCCGAGGAGGAGGAAGGGGTGGAGGACGATGGGACGACCGAGTCCCTCGCTAGGAGTGGCGTGGCCGACCTTGCGAGGATTGCTGGCAGGACCAGCCTCGCGAGGGGGCTTGGAGGGATCAGCCTCGCGAGGATTGCCCGCAGTGCAATGCATGCCTTCCTCCTCTGCCACCATCGCCAAGAAGGAATGACGACCACCACCAGGATGAGGGGGCTGGGGGCTTCTAGGAGCCACGTGCTATCACTTGCATCTTTGGCGGTGCCCAAGCCCCAGCCTCTCAATGCATCTTCAAGCAGTTTGCTCGCGAGGTGAATGCAGTCCTCCCCAAGCTTGAGGCCACGCGCACTCTCAGGTGGTCCACGTGCGCCATCACGTTCAGCTCAGCGGATCAGCTCAAGTGTGCGGCTACTGCTGGTGTCCTCCCAATGCTTTGTTCCCCAGTCATCAGCAATGTGCAAGTTACCAGGACCCTCATCGATGGTGGCGCAGGACTCAACGTTCTGTCCGTCGAGACGTTCAACAATCTCCAAGTGCCATATGATCAACTTCAGCCAACCAAGCCTTTCTCAGGAGTCACAGACGGCTCCATCACTCCGATAGGGCAAGTTTGCCTCCCTGTCACCTTCGGGCAGCTCAAGAGCTATCGTACCGAGCTCATCGACTTCAACATTGCCCACATTCGCCTGCCATACAATGCCATCCTCGGGTATCCAGCCCTGGCCAAGTTCATGGCGGTGACTCACCATGGTTCCAATGTCCTCAAGATGTCGGGAAGCGGCGGAATCATCAGAGTCCCCTGCAAAGAGAAGGATGCGGTGTTCTCTCTCGAGCGTGCCTTCCAAGCCGCATCAGTCGAGGACCCAGACAACAAGAGTGAGAACCCTCCCGAGGCAGTTCCTAAGAAGAAGAAGACATCACCCAGCTCAAGGCCTCAGGAGGTAGGCATCTCCGGAGGTGCCGTGTCAGGATCTGCGCCCGTGCAAGGGGCACCTCCCTCCGTCGCATAGGAAGGCGCGCCCAGCGCTCTCCTCAGCCAAGGCTCAGGGGATCTCTCCTGGAGGGCCTCAGACTTTGCCAAGATCACGAGGGAGGCGCTCGGGCACCACTTGGAGGCGTGCTTCACGACACGTTTTCCTCAGGAAGGCATGGGGCAAGGAAGGCCCAACCCTCAGGAGTTCATCACCAAGGCCACTCAGGAGCTACAGGAATCAAGAGTCATACGCGGCGATCACTGCCTACCTGGCGTAGCTCCCCATCCAGGCGAGGATGGCGGGCTGCGCGTCTGCATCGACTACCCAGGGCTCATCCGAGTCGCGTCTCAGGAGCACTTTTGGCCTTCACGCGTGGGACGCTGCGAGGGTCCGCCGCACAACTATGTTCGCATGCCTTTCAGTCTGCCGAACGCGGCTGCTGCTCACCAGCATCTTCTACGGAGCATTCTGGCAGCTCAGGAGGCCAGGCACCACACGATCCTGGCAGAGATGGAGATGGTCCTCGAGGAACCGCCCGGACCCCCATAGCCTCCCGAGGCTCAAGAGTCCGGTGGCTCGTGAGGATCGGCCGCTTCACCGCGCATCGTCAGCTACTTCAACACCCGCTCTACAATGGTATCAGGTGATGATACGTTTCCAATGCATCTATAATTTGTGAAGCATTCATGCTATTTTATTATCTGTTTTGAATGATTACAGGCTTTATTATACACTTTTATATTACTTTTGGGACTAACCTATTAACAGGAGGCACATCCCATATTGCTGTTTTATTGTCTGTTTCAGTATTTCAAAGAAAAGGAATATCAAACAGAGTCCAAACGGAATGAAACCTTTGGGAGCGTGATTTTTGGAACGAACATGATCCGGGAGTCTTGGAGTACAAGCCAGGGAAGCTTCGAGGAGGCCAGGAGATAGGAGGGCGCGCCCACCCCCTGGGCGCGTCCCCCTGTCTCGCGGGCCCCTCGAGACTCCCCCGACCGACTTCTTTCGCCTATATATTCCCATATACCCTAAAACCATCGAAGAACACAATAGATCGGGAGTTCCGCAGCCGCAAGCCTCTGTAGCCACCAAAAACCTCCCGGGAGCCCGTTCCGGCACCCTGCCGGAGGGGGCATCCCTCACCGGTGGCCATCTTCATCATCTCGGGGCTCTCCATGACGAGGAGGGAGTAGTTCACCCTCGGGGCTGAGGGTATGTACCAGTAGCTATGTGTTTGGTCTCTCTCTCTCTCTCTCTCTCTCTCTCGTGTTCTCTCTATGGCACGATCTTGATGTATCGCGAGCTTTGCTATTATAGTTGGATCTTATGATGTTTCTCCCCCTCTACTCTCTTGTGATGAATTGAGCTTTCCTCTTGAAGTTATCTTGTCGGATTGAGTCTTTAAGGATTTGAAAACACTTGATGTATGTCTTGCCGTGCTTATCTGTGGTGACAATGGGATATCACGTGATCCATTTGATGTATGTTCTGGTGATCAACTTGCGAGTTCCGCCCATGAATCTATGCATAATGGTTGGCACACCTTTTCGTCTTGACTCTCCGGTAGAAACTTTGGGGCACTCTTTGAAGTACTTTGTGTTGGTTGAATAGATGAATCTGAGATTGCGTGATGCATATCGTATAATCATGCCCACGGATACTTGAGGTGACAATGGAGTATCTAGGTGACATCAGGGTTTTGGTTGATTTGTGTCTTAAGGTGTTATTCTAGTACGAACTCTATGATAGATCGAACGGAAAGAATAGCTTCATGTTATTTTACTACGGACTCTTGAATAGATAGAACAGAAAGGATAACTTTGAGGTGGTTTCGTACCCTACCATAATCTCTTCGTTTGTTCTCGCTATTAGTGGCTTTGGAGTGACTCCTTGTTGCATGTTGAGGGATAGTTATATGATCCAGTTATGTTATTATTGTTGAGAGAACTTGCACTAGTGAAAATATGAACCCTATGCCTTGTTTCCTACCATTGCAATACCGTTTACGCTCACTTCTACCACTTGTTACCTTGCTATTTTTATAATTTAAGATTACAAATATTGCACTTGTATCACCATCTCTTCGCCGAACTAGTGCACCTATACAATTTACCATTGCATTGGCTGTGTTGGGGACACAAGAGACTTTTTGTTATTTGGTTGCAGGGTTGCTTGAGAGAGACCATCTTCATCCTACTCCTCCCACGGATTGATAAACCTTAGGTCATCCACTTGAGGGAAATTTGCTACTGTCCTACAAACCTCTGCACTTGGAGGCCCAACAACGTCTACAAGGAGAAGGTTGCATATTAGACAGAAGGTTGTGTAGTAGACATCAAGCTCTTTTCTGGCGTCGTTGCCAGGGAGGCTAGGTAAGCGGCACTCACACCCCGTCAACTAAGCTCTTTTCTGGCGCCGTTGCCGTGGAGGTGAGTGCTTGAAGGTATATCTTTAGATCTTGCAATCGAATCTTTTTGTTTCTTGTTTTATCACTAGTCTAGTTTATAAAAGAAAATTACAAAAAAATTGGAATTAAGGTTGCCTCATATGCTCCATCTTTTTAATGTCTTTCGTGAAAATGATGAGAAGTAAAGTTGTGCTCAAGTACTAGAAGAAGAATTGCATAGAATGCTTGGCATAAAATATGTGAATGATGAGCCTGATTGCAATGTTGTTAGTATGAATTCTTTGAATACCCATGATGCTGATGATATGCAAAGCCACAAGCTTGGGGATGCTATGTTTGATGAAGATGATATGTTTAGTCCCCCAAGTTTTGATGAGAATATTTATTATGATGAAAGCATGACTCCTATTTATGATGGTTATATTGATGAAAATGGGTTTGGAAGAGTGTCAACTTTAGGAAGTATTGATCCCACTATTTTGGAGGGTGTTAAATCTTATAATATTCATGAAATTGGATTTGGAGAGGTCATGACTTTATTTAGTGATGAATCCACTATTTCGGAAGAGGTTCCAATTGACTATGAGAACAAAGTTGCTATTTATGATGATTATTGTGATGACTTGTATGCTATTAAGAAATAATGATAACCATGAAACTTGTCATCATGATTTTAGTTTTCAATTCGATTATGCCTCACATGATAATTATTTTGTTGAGTTTGCTCCCACTACTATTCATGAGAAGAAATTTGCTTATGTGGAGAGTAGCAAATTTTCTATGCAAGTAGATCATGAAAAGAATGCTTTAGGTGCTGGTTATATCGTTGAATTCATTCATGATGCTACTGAAAATTATTATGAGGGAGGAACATATGCTTGTAGGAATTGCAATAATGTCAAGTTTCCTCTCTATGTGTTGAAAATCTTGAAGTTATGCTTGTTTTTCCTTCCTATGCCAGTTGATTATTGTTCCCATAGGTTGTTTGCTCACAAATCCCTATGCATAGGAAGTGGGTTAGACTTAAATGTGCTAGTCATATGCTTCATGATGCTCCCGTTATGTTTCAATTCTTATCTTTTATGTGAGCATCATTGTCATCATCATGCCTAACTAGAAAGGCATTAAAGAAAAGCGCTTGTTGGGAGACAACCCAATATTTACCCTTACTGCTTTTGTGTGTTCACATGATTATGCTACTGTAGTAATCATGTTTTATAGCCTTTGTTTCAATAAAGTGCCAAGTAAGACCTTTAGGATAGCTTATGGTGATAGTTGTGTTGATCCTGCTGAAAATCAGAAACTTTTGCACCCAGTAAATTAGTTTTGATAATTCACAGAAACGTGCTTCTGATATGATTCTTTTTTATCTGGATTGGTACATAAAGTTCTCAGGACTTCCTAATTTGGTAGGAATTTTGGAGTACCAGAAGTATACGTTTGATACAGATTACTACAGACTGTTCTGTTTTTGACAGATTCTGTTTTCTATGTGTTGTTTGCTTATTTTGATGAATCTATGAGTAGTATCGGAGGGTATGAACCATAGAGAAGTTGGAATACAGTAGATATTACACCAATATGAATTTAGAATGAGTTCATTACAGTACTTAAGTGTGGTTTTATTTTCTTATACTAACAGAGCTTACGAGTTTTCTGTTTAGTTTTGTGTTGTGAAGTTTTCAAGTTTTGGGTAGAGATTCAATGGACTATGGAATAAGGAGTGGCAAGAGCCTAATCTTGGGGATGACCAAGGCACCCCAAGGTAATATTCAAGGACAACCCAAGAGCCTAAGCTTGGGGATGCCCCGGATGGCATCCCCTCTTTCTTCCTCGTTCATTGGTAACTTTACTTGGAGCTATATTTTTATTCACCACATGATATGTGTTTTGCTTGGAGAGACATTTTATTTTGTTAGTATTTGCTTTCTGTTATTTAGAATAATTTTTTGCATCTTTGTGGGGGGTTGGGTGCGACATATGCCAAAGGATGGCTTATCATGGTGGGGGCGAGTAGAACGTCGCCGGTGCCTGGAAACGGGATGAGGCGTAGGCATGCACGCCGGCAAATCTTACCCAGCTTCGGGGCTCTCCGAGGAGATAACACCCCTACAGCTGCTCTGCGGGGTCTCTGCATGATCACTAAAGCAAAGTGACTACAATGGCACTCCTAGAGCTGTATCAGGAGGCAGGAGAGGACAAGGCTGGTTCTCTCCTCCCTGCGCTATCTGGTCTATCTCTATCAAGGTCCGAACCCTTTGCATGGGTGCCCCGGGGGGTTTATATAGGCCTACCCCCCGGGGGTACAATGGTAATCCGGCTGGGCGCGGGTCCCAGCCGTCTGTCTCTCAGACCGCCGTCCTTCCCACCGGCTTCTGGGTCCCGCGGACTGGTGGGTCCCGCGGACAGGCTTGATGCTGTAGTGGTACTCCTGATGACATAGGCTTGGTCATTGGGTCATGGCAACAGTGCCGCCGTCTATTGGGCGATCACTGTCGCCATTCCCCATCCTATCTGGTTAATGGCTCGTGGGCCCCTAGGAGGAGTCGGCCGACTCCCACAGATCCGTCTTTGGGGCATCCAGGCCGCCTTCGGTCCGCTCACTGACAGGCGGCCCCGCGGTCTTCGGGCCGTACAGGCCGACGTCGTGGGCACAGTGCGTCGCGCATTGTGGCTGAGGTCAGGGCAGGCATGGCAACAATGCCACGCCTCGCCAGAGATCTTCCAGCGATACGGCTCACTGTAGCCATGCCGGTCCTTCGTAGGCAGGGGGGGAACGGCCACGCCGTGACTGTACCCCGCATCGTACTTCACGATGAGGGAGGAGTCATGGGCCGACTCTCCATAGTCGGCCTCTCTGGAGGTCGCTAGTCTTGGAGTCGGCTGATCTCGAAGTCGCCGTCTGGGACTCGGCTCGTCTTGGAGTCGCCTCTTGGGACTCGGCTTGCCTTGGAGTCGGCTCCTGGGACTCGGCCTGAGGGGCGCGGCCTGCCCTGATGTCTTGAAAGGTTCTGGGACTCGGGTTAGCCTACCCATGGCCCATTACCCCGACAGTAGTCCCCGAAGCTGGTGAAGCCCCGCGGACGCTGCATTGTGGGGCTTCAACAGTTTCAACCTTCCTCACGCAGACTCTGGAACTCGGCTGCCGTCTTCTCTTCGGCCGACTGTCGAAAGTCGGATCTCTTCTAGCGAGGAGCCGCTGCTTGAAAGTCGCGGCGGGAAATTAGGCGGCGTACCTGATACGCTTCCCTGATGCCATCGAGGCAGTCCTATCGCGTGGCGCCACGTGGAGAGGACAGTCTACCCACCCACGCGCGTGACGGGACGGGCCTTCAGGCGGGGCCCGCCACTACCGTGCCTCGACATACGAACGGATCCGTTGCGGCCGTGGACGGTTGGTTTCCCCACGTTGTTACTGCGCGCAGTAACTTCGTGGGGTAAATCATGGGGCGGCATGGGGCATTGTGCGCAGTTAATCCCACGCCCGCCCCCTCGGCTTCTCAGCCCATAGGGCTATAAGTAGGCGGGGGGGGGGGGGGGAGCGGGGCGGCACCGCACACGCACCCTTCTCCCCCATTCCCCCGCCTCGTCTTGCCTTCTCTTCCTCCTGCCCCCGCTGTCGAGCGAGAGCACTCCTCACCGCGGTGATGAGCTCTTCCTCCGCCGCGGCCCCCGCCGTGCGCTCCGGCGTATGGGATGGCTCGGAGGTGGAGGAGGAACACATCGAGTTCCTCTGCCAGACTCGCCGCCTCCCCAGCACGGACCTCGTGCACACCCGCCCCGCGCCGGAGGGGGAGACCCGACCGGTGCCGGAGGAGGGCGAGCGGGTCATCTTCCGCTTGCACCTCATGCGCGGCCTGGGGCTGCCGGCAAGCGGTTTCTTCCGCTCGTTCTTGGAGTTCCACAGCCTTCAACCACACCACCTCACTCCGAATATGGTGGTGTTGCTCTCCGCCTTCGCCACTCTATGCGAAGGTTTCCTTGGCATTCTCCCCACCCTCGAGCTATGGGGAGAATTCTTCTCTTCTAAGCTCGGCACGCAAGTCGCCGGCATTCCGGCTCAGTGCGGCACCTACATCGCGGTGCGGCACTCGATAGCCGACAACCCCTTTCCTCCCATCTCGCTGATAAAGTCGGTGAAGATGTGGCAGCGCTCATACTTCTACGTGAAGAACCTCTCCACCGACGGCGACTGGGTTAACCTGCGGCCTTCCAACGCCGCCCCCCTAACCGGAAGGCTCCCCAGCTGGTCTCACCGAGCTAGGTCGCTGACTCCCTCCCGAGCCGCCGCCGTAGCGCGACTCCGAGTCTTGCTGCAGTCGGAGGGACTCATCAGATCCGACCTTCTGGCCGCCTTCATGGCGCGCTGAGTTCTCCCGCTCCAAGGCCGGCCTCACTTGATCTGTCAGATGAGTGGCCTCCAAGACCCAAGCCGGATGAGCACCAAGGAGATGCCCCGCAAGGAGGTGGCGAACTTGGTGAACCATATCGCGCACTGCGAGTTCAGGAAGGACTGGCAGTTCGGCAAGGAGCCGTACTCGCGCGACAACCCCCCACCAGTGGTAAGTCGCATCTCCCTGTTGTTTTGTCTTCTTTGCGGCCGACTCCGGCTTCTGAATCTTGTTGGTTTCCTATGGCCAGAACCCCCTCATGGACCTGCAGCCGGCGCCACGAGACAGCCCTGCGAGTATGTCCCTGATCGCGCGGACAGCAACGTCGACGACCCCGACTTGGGGGCGGCGGCGTTGGAAGCCGACGCCGAAGGCGGGGGAGAAGGAATAGAGGGCGGCTTCAGGCCCTCGGCCACCTTCGCCGACTGGCCTGATGATGACGCTGACGGGGACGTCGCCCCGCGCCACCAGCCGAGGGCCGGCCTGGCTGGCCAAGGCGGCGCGAATAGGCGTCACGCCGGGCCGAGTGCGCCCGGCGGTAAATTGAAGAAGCTCAAGGGGCGGCCACCGTGACCAAACGGGAGGAGGCGGCCGCGAAGGCCAACCGCTTCCGAAGGGAAGTGAGAAGGCCGCCGCTAGTCTTAGCGTAAGTCTTTATGCTTTTTATTTTCCTTCGTTGAATCTTGTCCGAGTTTCCTTTATTCTCCCTCCGTTCTTCTTTAGGGCCCCCTCTCCCTTGAGAGAGTCGCCGTCCCCTCTGTCATGGGGTCGGCAGAGACATCCGCCAACACTCGGCGGGTCGATCCCGCCGCCGACCTCCGAGAGGCGACGGAGCGGAATGCGCAAGAGAAGTGCGACGAGGAGGAGGCCGACCGCCTGGAGAAGGCGCAGGCTGAGAAGGCGGCCGCCAACGCCCATAAGAAGCTGGAGGACGCCGAAGCCGCCCTTGCGGCGAAACAGCGTGCCGAGGAGGCCGCGCGTCCCCGATCGGCGATGCTCGTCCCCCCATTGTCGTCTGCGCCGCCGCCTCTGGAGTTCACGGGGCAGACCGGAGAGGCCGGCACCGAGAACCCCCTCGTGGAGAAGGAGGGCGGCGAGGCTTCTAGCTCGGACACCCTCGTGTCGCCACCGCCGCCTCCGCCGCCGTCTGGGAGACCGCACGGCAAACAGCCGCTGGGGCAGTCGGAGCTGCCGACTACGGACGAGGCCGAGGCGCGGCTGCTTCTTCAAGTCGTCTCGCCGGTGCGCCGCCGTCTTGAGAGGGCGACCTCGGCGCCGCGACCTCGGGAAACCGGCACCGCCAGCTCGGCGACCCTGGACGTCGAGGCCTCCAGCGCCGCACCCACCGGCTGGTTGCGCGGAGGCGGCACCGGACCGCTGAACCAAGCGCTCTTGGACGTCCAGGTGAAGCTACGCGCCGAAGGCGACGCCCTTCAAGCTTGCACCAGGGCGCATCTGGCCGCGCGGACGTCCGTCCAAGTATGTTTCCTTCTTCTTTATGATTCTTGTTTTGCTCTGTGGGGGCGCGCCAGCGCACCTACTGGGTGTAGTCCCCGAGTTCCGGGCCGGCTGCTGAGCAGGCGGTTCGGAACTCCCTTTGGCGAGTTCTGAATACTGACTTTGTCTCTATTTGACTTCTTGCAGGAGTATCATAACCTCCGCGCCACTACCTTCAACCACAACCTTGAGGAGTTGAACAAGCGGACCGCCGACTTGACGGAAAGCAGGAGTAAGCTCTTTTTCCTTTCTTCGCGGGGGCGCGCTGGCGCACCCGCGGGCTGTAGTCCCCGAGACTCGGGCAGACTGCTGAGCAGTCGGGCCGGATCTTCCCGGCGATCTACTTTGCTGACGACTTATTTGTTTCTTCTTTCGTTCTTCAGGCGCCAACGCCGCTCGTTAGGAGCAGCTGGGCGAGGCCAACACCGCCCGGCGTGCCAAGAAGGAGGAGTGCGGCAAGCTCGCCAAAGAGCGTGACCTGCTGGCGGCGCAGCTGGCCGAGCAGAAGGAGCTGCTTAAGAAGGCACAAGACGAGGCCAAGACGCGGGAGACCGCTCTCATGGCCGAGTTTGAGAGCGAGCGCTCCGCCTGGACCGACAGGGAGGCGATGCTGACTTCCGGCTACCACGAGATCGAGGACATCGTTGATGGTAAGTTTCTTTCATTTCTTTGGGCTTCCGACTATGTGTCAGGCTGACTTCTGATTTTTCGACTTGCTTCTTTTTTGTCTTGGCAGACTTCTTTCCTGGTCACTCACAGGCAGTCCCTCTTGCCATCGAGGCTGCTCGAGAGGCACGAAGGGCAAAAGGTGAGGAGGTCGCCGCTAATGCCCCCCGAACTATCGACGAGCAGCTTCTGAGCATTGAAGCCCGTCTTCGTCCTGCTCACCGGCTGCTGCGCCGGCTTCAGCGTGCCGGCGCCCAGGCGGTTGCCGCCCTGTGGCCAGACATGCCGGTTCTGTGCACCGCCAGTCGGACCGCCAACTGGCTGGAAGTCGCCCCCGGCCATCTTGAGGCTTGGAAGGGCTCCTCGGCCCGGGCCGGAGCACGCCGGGCCTTGGAGTTCGTCAAGGCGTGGTATCCAGGGCTGGACCTGGACCGCCTGGCCGCGTTCCGGTCAGAAGCCCAGGCCGAGCTGGAGGCCGTGGAGGGCACCCTTGTCGAGCGCGCGGCGGCCATCGCTGAGTACACGGACACCAGTGTCTTCGTGCCCGAGCGGGCTGAAGGCGGCGAGGAAGTGCCGCCAGACTGGTTCGGTATGAACCCGGAGTATGGCGAAGACTCGGCGGAGGTGATCGACTCCAGCACCGAGGAGGAGGACGAGGCGGAGGACGGAGGCGCCAGAAGACGGAGCAGGCGGCCGGCCTCAGCTCGATTGCGCCTCCAGCAACGAGCCGCGTGGAGACAAGGCGACTGCCGCTGGAGGCGACCAAACCAAGACCGCCCAGCCGACTGCCCCGGCGCCTGACACCGCCGTCTCCTCCGATCCTTCGGCCTCGGATGCCGCCTCCTAGGCTGCTTTTTCCGCCTCTGTTTATATGTCTTTAGTAATCTTTTGAAAACTTTGTTAGATTCGAACAGTTCCACCCGCGGGGTGTATCTTGAACTTCTATTCGAAGATTCGGCCAAGGGCCTATGTAAATATTTATCCGATTTCCGCCTTTCCTTGCTTATTGCTCTTTAGGCTTTTTCCTTTGCCGCCTTCCTGTAGTTGCTGCCTTGCCAGCTGGACAGCCGCTCTGCGGACTGTCGCTGGGTTAAGTGCTAGGCTACTTTGGGAAGACAAGTACTTGGCCGTTTAGAGTTTCTTTAGCAAGTCGGCTAGCAAGCGACAGGCCGACTACCCAAGAGTCGGCCGTCTTTGATAGAGGCTAAGACGACGAGCCGACTACTCATGAGTCGGCTCTGCAGAGAGAGGCTGGGAGCCGGCTTGAGCCATTCATGCGCTTTAGGTCCTTAGCCATTTTTTTGTGTGTGCGCTCGTTCTTGCTTGTTCTCCGCCTACCAACAGTCGCTCTACAAACTGCGGCTTTCGACAGGAGACAGCTTGAGCGTAACACACTACTTGTTCGACTGCAGGAAGCATTTCATAGCGCAAGACGGCAAGTCCCCGGGCCGACTAGTCTGGCCCGGTGCCAAGCGGTTTGTAATGAAAGTAATGTACTCGAAGGCATAATTCTTATCATACAGATAACACAAAAAGGTAGTCCCCGAGATCGTCTCGGGGGGCCCAAGGTCTTAGTACTTTAATACAAAGGGGGTAGTGCGATACATACTGCATCAACTGTAAAATCTTCGAAGAAGATTTGCATTCCACGGGCGCTCTGTTTCTTTGCCGGAGTCATCCCTCTTGCGCGCTTGAGGCTTCTGAGCATCGATTAGGTAGTAGGAGCCGTTGCCCAAGACATTGCTGATCATGAAGGGGCCTTCCCAAGGCGCCGGCAACTTGTGCTGGCCGGCTGTTCGCTGAATCAGCTAGAGCACAAGGTCGCCCTCTTGAAATGATCTCGGCTTGACCTTTCGGTTGTTGTATCGGCGCAGACTCTGCTGGTAGATGCTGGACCGGCTGAGTGCCAACAACCGGCCCTCTTCCAGCAGGTCAACGCCGTCTTGGCGTGCTTCTTCAGCTTCCTCTTCGGTGTACATGGTGACTCGTGGAGAGTCGAACTCTATATCCGTCGGGATAACGGCTTCGGCACCGTAGACGAGGAAGAAAGGCGTAAAGCCGGTTGACTTGTTTGGAGTCATGCACAGACTCCAGAGGACGGCTGGTAGCTCCTCAACCCAACAGCCGGCCGAACGCTCAAGTGGTTTGACCAGTCAAGGCTTGATACCGGACAGGATGAGGCTGTTCGCCTGCTCCACCTGGCCGTTTGACTGCGGAAGGGCAACGGACGCTAAGTCCATTCGGATGCCTTGCGTCGCGCAGAAACGGGCCAAGGCGCCTTTGGCAAAGTTTGTGCCATTGTCGGTGATGATGCTGTGCGGTATGCCATACCACACCGTGATGTCGGCGATGAAAGTCACTGCAGTCGGCCCGTTCAACTTCTTGATGGGCTTTGCTTCTATCCACTTGGTGAACTTGTCCACCGTGACAAGCAGATGAGTTAGGCCGCCTCGGGCCGTCTTGAATGGTCCCACCATGTCCAGGCCTCAAACTGCGAAGGGCCAGGCGATGGGAATTGTCTTCAGCGCGGAAGCCGGCTGAAGTGGCTTGGAGCGGAACTTCTGGCACCCCTTGCATTTTTGACTAACTCTTTAGCCTCTTCCAGGGCAGTCGGCCAAAAGAAACCGTGCCGAAAAGCTTTGGCGACGAGTGCTCTTGAAGCCGCATGGTGGCCGCACTCGCCCTGATGAATGTCTCTGAGGATTGTTCTGGCTCTACGCAGCGCTGGTAGACACCAGTGACACTGCGCCTGACGAGCTCTCTGTTGATTATGGTGTATGCTGCCGCTCGGCGTTGCACTTGCCGAGCCAGGATCTCATCTGTTGGCAGCTCTCTGTTCACTAGAAACTTGAGGATGGGCTGCGCCCATGAGGGTGCTGCTATTTCTTCAACTGCTACCACGGCGACTTGGACAAGGGTGGCCGGGCTGGGAGGCGGCGGGCTGGAGTCCGGGGCCGCTTGCAGGATTGACGGAGTCCCTGGGCCGACTGGCGCAGTCCCCGGGCCGGGCTCTGAAGTCCCCGGGCCGGCTTCAACTCTGATTTTCTTAGGGCCGTCTGCTGGGGCTCTTGTGTTGGATCCGACTTCTTTTAGAGGAGCCGGCACAAAGATGGAGTCTGATTCTGGTGAAGGCTTGATAGCGGCTTGAGGAGGCGCTGAAGAGCGACGCCGGAAGGTATTGCTTGGCGGGTGGAGCCGACTCGTGCCAAGGCGTCTGCTTGATCATTGTCATTTCTTGGCACGTGAAGGAACTCGCACCCCTCGAAGTATCCGCTGAGTTGCTGCACCAGGAAGCGGTAGCTCGCCATGTTTGTGTCTTTGGCGTCCCAGTCGCCAGATGACTGCTGGACCACCAAGTCGGAGTCGCCATAGCATAGGATCCGACGAATGCCGAGTTCTTTGGCAAGCCGGAGCCCATGGATGGGCGCCTCGTATTCGGCGACGTTGTTGGAGGCCGCGAAGTGGATCTGCAGCACATACTTGAGCTTGTCGCCTTTAGGGGAGGTGAGGGCGACGCCGGCTCCCAGGCCAGTGCGCATCTTGGAGCCGTCGAAATGCATCTGCCAATGGGTGGAGTCGGGCGCTGGGGGCAGGTACTGGGTCTCGGCCCAGTCGACGAGGAAGTCGGCCAGCGCTTGCGACTTGATGGCGGTGCGGGGCTGGTAGTAGATGGTGTAAGGAGCCAGATCTATGGCCCATTTGGCCACTCGGCCGGAGGCGTCTCGGCTTCCAATGATCTCGGCCAGCGGAGCCGTGCAAACCACGGTGATTGGATGTTCTTGAAAGTAAGGCTTCAGCTTCTTGGCGGCAAAATGCACACCGTAGCACATCTTCTGGTAGTGAGGGTAGTTCTGCTTGGAGGTCGACAGTACCTCGCTCAGGTAATATACCGGTCTTTGGACAGGGAGCGCCTTGCCTTCCTCCTTGCGCTCGACTACGACGACTGTGCTGACTACTCGGCTGGTGGCGGCGATGTACAGGAGCATGGGCTCTTTGGGAGTCGGAGCCGCCAACACAGGGGGAGTAGTCAACATCTTCTTCAGCTAGAGAAATGCTTCGTCCGCCTTGTGGTTCCACTCGAAAAAGGTGGTCTTCTTCATCAATTGATACAAAGGCAGAGCTTTCTCACCCAGCCGACTGATGAATCGGCTGATGGATGCCAAGCAGCCGGTGAACTTCTGCACATCTAACAGTCGGCTGGGTACCTCCATCCTCTCGATGGCCTTGATCTTCACGGGGTTGCACTCTATGCCGCGTTCGGAGACCAGGAAGCCAAGGAGTTAGCCGGCTGGTACTCCAAAAACGCACTTCTCAGGGTTGAGCTTGATCTGGAATCGGCGCAGGTTCTCAAAGGTCTCCTTGAGATCTTCTAACAGCGTCCCATGCTTCTCCGTCTTCACCACCACATCATCCATGTAGACGTGGGCATTCTTGCCGAGTTGCTTGAGGAGGCACTTCTGCATGCAACGCTGAAAGGTGGCGCCAGCATTCCTTAAGCCGAACATCATTGTCAGGTAGCAGAAGGCTCCAAATGGTGTGATGAAGGCGGTCTTCAATCTGTCTGCCGGGTTCATCTTGATCTGGTGATATCCTGAATATGCATCTAGGAAACTCAGGAGCTCGCATCCGGCTGTGGAGTCTATCACCTGATCGATTCTTGGCAGGGCAAATAGGTCCTTTGGGCAGGCTTTGTTGAGGCTTGTGTAGTCAATGCACATCCGCCAGTGCTTGTTCTTCTTCAGTACCAAAACCGGGTTTGCCAGCCACTCTAGAAAAACCACTTCCATGATGAAGCCGGCCACAAGAAGCCGGGCTATCTCCTCTCCAACAACTCTTCTCTTCTCTTCTGACAGGCGGCGCAAGGGCTGCCTGACGGGTTTCACATCTGGCCTGACATGTAACTTGTGCTCGGCGAATTCCGTCGGTACACCTGGCATGTCTTTTGGGGACCATGCAAAGATGTCTCGATTCTCACGGAGGAAATCGACGAGCTCGCCTTCCTATTTGCTGTCAAGGTTTGCACCTACGACAGCGTACCTCTCTGGGTGGTCCGGGTCCAAGGGTATCTTCTTGGTCTCTTTGGCCGGTTTAAATGAGCCCTCAGCTTCCGACTCCTTGGGGTCGGGCGACATCTCTGGCTGCTTTCCGGCCATCGCCACGACTCGGTCAAGGAGCCGCTTCTCAGCTGCGATCACCAGGGACTCGGCCAGTCGGCTGCTCTCGGCCGTGCAGGCGGACGACTTCCTGTAGTCGTCGGCTACGGTCAGAATTCCCTTGGAACTCGGCATCTTCATCTTCAGGTAGGCGTAATGAGGGATCGCCATGAACTTGGCCAAAGCAGGTCGGCCAAGCAGTGCGTTGTATGGGCTTTCAAGGTCCACTACTTCAAACCAGATTGGCTCTCGGCGGAAATGATCTTTGTCTCCGAAGAGGACGTCTATCAGGATCTTGCCGATTGGCGAACAGGAAAGGCCGGGTACAATTCCATGGAACACAGTCCGGCTGCTCTGCAGCTGTCTTCGCTTGATTCCTAGCTTCTCCATGGTATCTTTGTATAGGATGTTGATGCTACTGCCTCCGTCTATCAGTACTCTTGAAAAGAGGGCGGCCCGCCTATCAGTGGCAAAGGTGGCACCTAGGACCAGGGCATAGGAACCCGGACTCGGCATCACCTCTGGGTGATCTGCTCTGCTCCAACTGATAGGCCTCTCGGACTAATGCATGAACTCTGGAGTGCTTGACGCAACCGCATTCACTTCTTGCTGCTGTTGGCGCCTGCTGGGCCGGTCATCTGCTACACTAGTGAACACCACATAGGCTCCGTGCTCATCTGGGAACTCGTCTTGCACTGCGCCGACTGGCCGAGCCGCCGGCTGCTGGGGCGGCGGTGGAGGCGGCGGCCCAGCAGGCGGCGGAGGTACGAGGCCGTCTCCCTTGGTGATTCTGGTGAGCCAGTGGCATTTCCGGGTGGTATGGTTTGAAGGCTTCGCGGCATTGTGGAACTTGCACGGACCATCCAGAGTCTTCTCATAGGAAAAGGCCGGCAACCAATTGGACTTTCCGCCTTTCTGCCTCTTGGCTGGAGGCTGCCCCTCCGGCTGTTGATATTCAACTGTCGCAACCTGCCGACTGTTGGAAGTTGGCTGTTGGGCCTTGCGCTTGTCGTCGTTCTGTTGCTGGCACCGACTGGTGTCTCTAGCCAGAGTTCTGGGAGCCTGAGGAGCCACCTTGCCAGCTGCATTGACCTGAATCTCCGTCTTCATGGATGAGTCGGCTGTGGCGTACTTGTCTGCTATGACTAACAGTTCGTCGAGGGTCTCTGGCTCGTCGCAGAGGAGCCTGTGCTTGAGGAGGGTGCCCTCTCGGCACCCGGCAGTGAAGTACTCGATAGTCTGCACCTCGTGCATGCCCTCGCAGGAGTTCCGAAGCTCGCCCCAGCGCGTGAGGTAGTCGCGTGTTGATTCATCAGGGCCTTGCACGCAAGAGGAAAGCTGGCGCGGGTTGGGAGGTCTCTTGTACGTGCTCGTGAAGTTGCGGATGAAGGCTTCGGTGAAGTCGACCCAGCTGTTGATGCTGTGGGGCTTCAGACTGTTCAACCATGTCCGGGCTATGCCCTGGAGCATGAGTGGAACGTACTTCACGGCAACCCGCTTGTTGCCGTTCGCTATGCTGACGGCTGTGGTGTAGTCTATCAGCCAGTCCTCCGGCTTCACGGAGCCGGTGTACTTGGGTGTGTCTCGAGGGAGCATGAATCCTTTGGGGAAGGGCTCGTCTCTGATGCGGGGCCTGAAGCAAGGCGGACCCAGCTCGTCTTCTTCTTCCAGCGCCAGGGATCGGTGGAGTCGGTCGATCCGGCGGCGGGCGTCGTTCTCTCCGACTCCTTCTCGACGGCCGAGGCGGCCTCCGAGAGTCGGATGCTCAACAGGTGGCGGGGAAACTCGCCGTTCTCTTCTGGGTGGGGGAGGCAGGTAGTCGTCCCGCCGCTCCACCGCTCTCGGCCGACCGTCTTGGTCGCGCTCAATGGTGAGGCAAGTCCGACTGTGACTGGCTGCCGGCTCCTTTTCTTTCCTTCCGCGGACTCCGCCAGTCGGCGTCCGGGAAGTCGCACCTTGATCTCGGCGGGGAGGCAAGTCATCATTTGGTTGCTGCAGCGCGTCCGCGCGGCCGCCGGCCGTGTTCTGCGCAGCAACCGCGTCGAGGAGCTGCTGGACTCGCTCCGTCATCAAACGGCGCTCTTCGCCTTCGAAGTTCTTCAGCTCGTCAGTCGCCGCTTGGGCAGCGCGGATGTTCTCCGCTGGGGTGGCGTATACGGGGCGTTTAGCCCCGAGCAAGTCGGCGATGGTCGCGCCACGTTGCCGGACCGCGCCTAGGCGGCTCGGCCCTGTCGGAGCCGGCGAGCCGCCTACGGCGCGATCCATCTCGCGCTGGTATGCTTCTGACAAGCGCGTCATGCTCGCCAGCCTCTTAGCACCTTCGATGATCTGAAGGCGGCGTGTCTCCAGCGTCTCGGCGTCCGCGTCCTCTGGAATGGGCGCAGTAAGGTCTTGCAGGGCCGCAGCAAGTGGGTCCTGAGCTTCTTCACCGGAGCGCTCATCGTGACTGATGACGAGAACCTCCGTGACGGCGCTTCCGCCGCTCTCCTCGTACGGAAGCGGTTCGTCGTAGACCACCACATTGGTGGGGAAAGTGTCAAGCGACACGGCGTCGGAGTCGACCAACATCAAGTCGGTGGAGCCTACGGACTCCAAGTCCACGGCAGGCTCGCCGGTGACGTGGAGTTGGTCGAGGAGGCCCGCGAGAAGACTCTCGGGGCCACCCGTGCCTGCGTCGGATGCAGGCTCGTCGGAGAGCCGAACCTCGCCGACAAGTTTGGCGAGGCTGCTCGCTGCGCACGCGGCCTCAGCGCCGCGCAGCGCGTCGATGTAGACGCCATCTGGCGAGCCTGGCTGGCTGCGCTCGCCAGGGAGGAAGAGGGTTCCCATCCAGAACAGATCTCCGGACGACGGTGCACCAGGCCCCACGGTGGGCGCCAAATGTCGGGTGTTGGGTGCGACATATGCCAAAGGATGGCTTATCATGGTGGGGGCGAGTAGAACGTCGCCGATGCCTGGAAACGGGATGAGGCGTAGGCATGCACGCCGGCGAATCTTACCCAGCTTCGGGGCTCTCCGAGGATATAACACCCCTACTGCTGCTCTGCGGGGTCTCCGCATGATCACTAAAGCAAAGTGACTACAATGGCGCTCCTAGAGCTGTATCAGGAGGCAGGAGAGGACAAGGCTGGTTCTCTCCCCCCTGCGCTATCTGGTCTATCTCTATCAATGTCCGAACCCTTTGCATGGGTGCCCCGAGGGGTTTATATAGGCCTACCCCCCGGGGGTACAATGGTAATCCGTCTAGGCGCGGGTCCCAACCGTCTGTCTCTCAGACCGCCGTTCCCCATCCTATCTGGTTAATGGCTCGTGGGCCCCTGGGAGGAGTCGGCGGACTCCAGGGAGGCCGACTCCCACAGATCCGTCTTCGGGGCATCCAGGCCGCCTTCGGTCCGCTCACTGACAGACGGCCCCGCGGTCTTCGGGCCGTACAGGCCGGCGTCATGGGCACAGTGCGTCGCGCACTATGGCTGAGGTCAGGGCAGGCATGGCAACAGTGCCACGCCTCGCCGGAGATCTTCCAGCGATACGGCTCACTGTAGCCATGCCGGTCCTTCGTAGGCGGGGGGGGGGGGGGGGGGGGGGAACGGCCACGCCGCGACCGTACCCCGCATCGTACTTTGCGATGAGGGAGGAGTCATGGGCTGACTCTCCATAGTCGCCCTCTCTGGAGGTCGCCAGTCTTGGAGTCGGCTGATCTCGAAGTCGCCGTCTGGGACTCGGCTCGTCTTGGAGTCGCCTCTTGGGACTCGGCCTGTCTTGGAGTCGGCTCCTGGGACTCGGCCTGAGGGGCGCGGCCTGCCCCGATGTCTTGAAAGGTTCTGGGACTCGGGTTAGCCTACCCGTGGCCCATTACTCCGACAATCTTTATTTTCAATAAAAATATCAAGGATAGCCTTTACCATGCTTATTTTGCTAGTATGCATGTTGCTGTTTGAAAACAGAAAGTTTACCGGTATTGCAAAAATTCCCTTGAAAAGTCAGAGAATGGTATAATGTTGAATTTTTTTGCATAATGAGATATGATAAATCTTCTACAGCGTAGTATTTTTCTCATAAGTTTTGGAATTAGGGAAGTATTATGAATCTTGCATTCTTTACAGACTATACTGTTTTGGCAGATTGCTGTTATGGTTGCATTGTTTGCATATGTTTGCTTGTTTAATGATTCTATTTGAGGATAGGAGTATTAAATATGCAGAGGCATTTAGTATGCAATGTGGAATAATAATTTTAGTGATTTGTTACAGTAGAAAATGATAAGGTTTTGCATTGGTTTATACTAACCTATCTCACGAGTTCTTGTTGAGTTTGGTGTGGATGAAGCTTTTGATAAAAAGAGAAACCATGATATGAGAGGAATTAAGGAGACACAAAAGTTCAAGCTTGGGGATGGCCAAGGCACCCCAAGATAATATTTCAAGAAGTCTCAAGCATCTAAGCTTGGGGATGCCCCGGTAGGCATCCCACCTTTCTTCTTCAACAACTATCGGTTAGTATCGGGTTGAGCCTAAGTTTTTTGCTTCTTCACATGAGTTGTGCTATCCTTGCAATGTCATTTAGTTTGCCTTGCTTGCTGTTTGAATAAAATATGAAGGTCTGAAATTCTTAAGTGAGAGAGAGTCTTCACATAGTTACATAATTATTTAGCTACTCATTAATCTTCACTTATATCTTGTTGGAGTAGTTTGTCATTTGCTCGTCTGCTTCACTTATATCCTATGAGTAAATGGTTGAATGTCATAAATCTGAAATTTTATATGTTTCATTTGCTTATCCCATGGGGAGTAATGACTTCACATCTAAGAAGTAGAGGTTGTATATTTATTAAAGGTTAGCAAGCATTGTATTGGTCATTTGAACAATTCATAAAAGAATATTGAAGGAAGAGAGATTTCACATATAAATATACTATCTTAGACATCTTTTATAATTGTGAGCACTCATTAAGTATGACATTCTAAAGATTTGATGTTGGACAAGGAAGACAACATAATGGGTTATGTTTTCTCACATCTCAGTTAAAGTATATTGTCATGGATCATTCAAACATGTTGAGCTTGCCTTTCCCCCTCATGCTTGCCAAATACCTTGCACCAAGTAGAGACACTACTTGTTCTTCGAAATATCCATAAACCCAGTTTTGCCATGAGAGTCCACCATACCTACCTATGGATTGAGCAAGATCCTTCAAGTAAGTTGTCATCGGTGCAAGCAATAAAAATTGCTCTCTAAATATGTATGATCTATTATTAGTGTGAAGAAAATAAGCTTTATACGATCTTGTTATGGAAGCAATAAAAGCGACGGACTGCATAATAAAGGTCCATATACAAGTGGAAATACAAAGTGACGTTCTTTTGCATTAAGATTTTGTGCATCCAACCATAAAAGCGCATGACAACCTCTGCTTCCCTCTGCGAAGGGCCTATCTTTTACTTTATGTCTTTTACTTTATGCAAGAGTCAAGGTGATCTTCACCTTTCCTTTTTTCATTTTATCCTTTGGCAAGCACCTCGTGTTGGAAAGATCCTGATATACATATCCAATTGGATGTAAGTTAGCATGAACTATTATTGTTGACATCACCCAAAGGTGAATACATTGGGATGCAACACTATAAGCCCCTATCTTTCTTAGTGTCCGATTAAAACTCCATAACCATTAGTATTGCGTGAGTGTTAGCAATTGTAGAAGTCTATATGATAGTTGAGTATGTGGAGTTTGCTAAATCAAAGCTCTGACATAGACCCTTACTGAAAATAAGATGAATTGTAATTGTTTGATGACTGAGAACAAAGTTTGCTAGTTTTCAAGAAACTTTATGGTCTATGCTTTAACATGTGAATAGCTTGTTACTTGGTCGTGAGAAGTTTTATGAGATGAACTACTGTTATGACATATAATCATGCTAGAAGAGGTGATTGAAATTATCATTGATCAAACTTGTGCACCTAGTAGCATTCACACTTCATAAATTCTTTCTTTTATCATTTACCTACTCGAGGACGAGCAGGAATTAAGCTTGGGGATGTTGATACGTCTCCAACGTATCTATAATTTATGAAGCATTCATGCTATTTTATTATCTGTTTTGAATGATTACGAGCTTTATTATACACTTTTATATTACTTTTGGGACTAACCTATTAACTGGAGGCCCAGCCCATATTGCTGTTTTATTGCCTGTTTCAGTATTTTGAAGAAAAGGAATATCAAACGGAGTCCAAACGGAATGAAACCTTCAGGAGCGTGATTTTTGGAACGAACATGATCCGGGAGTCTTGGAGTACAAGCCAGGGAATCTTGGAGGAGGCCAGGAGATAGGAGGGCGTGCCCCCTATCTTGTGGGCCCCTCGAGGCTCCCCCGACTGACTTCTTTCGCCTATATATTCCCATATACCCTAAAACCATCGAAGAACACAATAGATCGGGAGTTCCGCCGC
This sequence comes from Triticum aestivum, assembly GCF_018294505.1. NCBI lineage: Eukaryota > Viridiplantae > Streptophyta > Magnoliopsida > Poales > Poaceae > Triticum > Triticum aestivum. The sequence goes on from NC_057795.1 coordinate 535,221,156, forward strand.
CGCAAGCCTCTGTAGCCACCAAAAACCCCTCAGGAGCCCGTTCCGGCACCCTGCTGGAGGGGGGATCCCTCATCGGTGGCCATCTTCATCATCCCGGTGCTCTCCATGACGAGGAGGGAGTAGGTCACCCTCGGGGCTGAGGGTATGTACCAGTAGCTATGTGTTTGATCTCTCTCTCTCTCTCTCTCTCTCTCGTGTTCTGTCTATGGCACGATCTTGATGTATCGTGAGCTTTGCTATTATAGTTGTATCCTATGATGTTTCTCCCCCTCTACTCTCTTGTGATGAATTGAGTTTTCCTCTTGAAGTTATCTTGTCGGATTGAGTCTTTAAGGATTTGAGAACACTTGATGTATGTCTTGTCGTGCTTATCTGTGGTGACAATGGGATATCACGTGATCCACTTGATGTATGTTTTGGTGATCAACTTGCGGGTTCTGCCCATGAACCTATGCATAAGGGTTGGCACACCTTTTCGTCTTGACTCTCTGGTAGAAACTTTGGGCCACTCTTTGAAGTACTTTATGTTGGTTGAATAGATGAATCTGAGATTGTGTGATGCATATCGTATAATCATGCCCACAGATACTTGAGGTGACAATGGAGTATCTAGGTGAAATTAGGGTTTTGGTTGATTTGTGTCTTAAGGTGTTATTCTAGTATGAACTCTATGATAAATCGGACGGAAAGAATAGCTTCACGTTATTTTACTACGGACTCTTGAATAGATAGAATAGATAGGATAACTTTGAGGTGGTTTCGTACCCTACCATAATCTCTTCGTTTGTTCTCCGCTATGAGTGGCTTTGGAGTGACTCTTTGCTGCATGTTGAGGGATAGTTATATGATCCAGTTATGTTATTATTGTTGAGAGAACTTGCACTAGTGAAAGTATGAACCCTATGCCTTGTTTCCTACCATTGCAATACCGTTTATGCTCACTTTTACCACTTGTTACCTTGCTGTTTTTATAATTTCAGATTACAAATACCTATATCTACCATCCATATTGCACGTGTATCACCATATCTTCGCCGAACTAGTGCACCTATACAATTTACCATTGTATTGGGTGTGTTGGGTACACAAGAGACTTTTTGTTATTTGGTTGCAGGGTTGCTTAAGAGAGACCATCTTCATCCTACGCCTCCCACGGATTGATAAACCTTAGGTCATCAACTTGAGGGAAATTTGCTACTGTCCTACAAACCTCTGCACTTGGAGGCCCAACAACGTCTACAAGAAGAAGGTTGTGTAGTATACATAAGGTGACATCTTTCAAGTTTCATTTCAGCTGGGAGCGCCCTCAGGGCTGCATTATTTCCAGGTCGCGTGGGTCTGTTCCTGCGACATGTATCCCTTTTGCTTATGTCTTTAGTTCACCTTGTCAGGGGCGCCCCTCGGGCTGCATCATCCCCAAGCCGCTCGGGCCTGACCCAGTGGCAGGTATCTTTCCTGTGTCTATCTAAGCTGATTTGCCTTTCATGCTTAACCCGCTTGTGATAATCGCCTGCTCAATTGACACCTACCTTTGGAGCCGCTCGCATTGGCACGTCGCTTGTGCATGGGTCCGTCCCTGCAACGTCGACAAATCTGAGTGGTCAAGCTCTGGCCCACGGCAGCCCCGCAAGCGTCACCTCACCAGGCCCTCAGTGCCCAGACCACACTCTCGGAGCAACCAATGGCCGGCCAGCAATCGTAATGGCAACCCTTGGTTCTCTCATGTTGGTTTACATGGACTACCTGAGGAATAATGTGGGGGGCGTCGTGAGCTCTCTCTCCCTTACCCGTACGATCCACTCGCGCGTTAAAAGGGGGGCTCCTGAACATCGCGACTCAGGGGCTCTCACTGGCTCTCCAGCCCTCACCCCTAGCGTTGTCCACGGCATCGCGACCTGGCATACCAGCGGCGGCTGAGCTCGCTCGAGGGCCAGGACCTGAGGACGTAGAGCACGAAGGAGAGTGCGGAGAAGGGAGGCGAAACTCACGAAGGCCTAACCCAGCTACATCCCAGCTGCAAACATGCAAGTCTGGCGCCTCGCGAAGGATCTACCCTCTGCTTTCAAGATAAGTCTCACCCCCGGAATAGCTAATCGATGCGACATGAAACCCCCACTTAATGCGGCTCTATGACAGTGACGTTGCCTTCCTTTCTCACCTTTTGGCAGCTACTTGAGCGCTAAAGGGGACCTCCTGAGCATCGCGCCTCAGGGGCTCTTACTGGACCTCGGGCCACTCACCTCCTGGCCTTGCCAACGGCATCGCGACCTGGCATACCAGCGATGGCTGAAGCCTGCCTGGGGACCGGGACCTATCAGCGTAGAGCACCAAGTCATCGCGAGGTTAGAAAGAGGGAACCAAGCCGGAATAGGACAAGCATTTGCACCACTTCATAATAAGGATAATATCAACCAAAGACATTGCTGTCGGCGTTCTAGGAATGGGGGTCCCCAGACTTGCCTGCCTGCGGCCTGCGGCGTGGCTCAAGTGGGGGCCCAGTGCGGCCCAGCTTCATCAGCTCAAGCTCAAGACCCTCGCGAGGGGCCAAGCCTCACGGGGTGGACGACAGGAAGCTTCCTCAGGAGCAGCCTCATCAGGCAGGCTTGTGAGGAGGAGGAGAGATCAAGGCAGGGTACCTCGCGAGGAGCCCGTGACGCAAGCCATGACGATCGGGACCAAGCGGGCGCCAGGCGGGCGTCGGCCTGCGCAGTGTCCTTGTTTCCCCTTTGGTGCAAGGGGGGCAAGCACAGGCCAAGGCATTAGGCAAAGGTTACCGTTTCGGTGCAACAAGACCAAGACCAACAGAACGGCAGGATGGAGGTCATCGTGGAGCCCAGGACGGCGTCATTGTCAGAGCCTTTGGCAGCCGAAGACCAACTTTAGTCAGGATAAGTGTACTAGATGTTCCCCTTCAAATTGGCCAATTGTTGGCGCCCTTCCCGCTCATTATTTGGGAAGAGGCCCAGGGCCTCCCTCAATAAATAGAGCTAGCCACCACAGAGCAAGGGGGACGGACGGATTGAGAGAGAGAGAGAGAGAAGCGACCGAACTCACCAAAGCAGTTCATCGCACCAGCTCAAGAACAGCCCTTCGCGAGGCTGTTCCCCTTTGTATTGTTCATCATCAGCCCCTGAGGCAATCCACCACACCACACACTGGAGTAGGGTATTACACCACAATGGTGGCCTAAACCAGTATAAACCTCGTGTCCCTTGTGTGTTCTTCTTTCTAGCCTAGATTCCTTGCGAAACATCGAGACGTGAGCTGGTAGGGGAAAGATCTTCATGCGCACCCAGAGTTCGAACCTCAAGGGTCTGCCGAAACCTGAAATCCGACATTTGGCGCGCCAGGTAGGGGTGTGCCAAAGTTCTCCCTGCCAACGACCCACTCTCCACCGACATCGTGTTTCGCCCTCATGGCGGACAACACGCCACCCGCTCCGGCAGCCGATGCCGGCACTGGGGCTAGGGGGCTCCGAGCCTTGGCCCCTGCCTTGCGACAAGTGCAGTGGCCGCACAAGTTCAAGCCAGAGATGCCGCCGCATTACAACGGCGTGACGGATCCGCTGGTTTTCCTACTGGTGTACGAGGAGGCCGTCGTCAAGGCCAGGGGCGACGACAGGGTGATGGCCAACTGGTTCCCCATGGCCCTCGCCAGCGTTCCGCGCATGTGGCTGCTCCAGCTACCAACGGCCTTTGTGACCTCCTGGGGGGAGCTGCGCGACCTCTTCCTCACCCATTACACCACGCTAGTGCCCCCGATTGTCGCAGCTCTCTTGGGCGGCTCACAGGCACCACCTTCGAGCCGCCATGTCAAGCCATTCACCCGCCAGATCGGCACCGCCTCCAAGCGCCGAGAAGCTCCCCCGGGCTGGGTGGCGCTCGAGGCCGATCTGACCTTCAACTCGGACGATCACCCCTCCAACCCCGCCGGTTCGGGTGCGCTCCCGATGCTGTGCACCCCCACCATCTTCCAAGTTGCCGTCACTAGGACCCTCATCGATGGCGGTGCCGGCCTCAATGTGCTCTCAGTAGAGGCCTTCAGCCTCCTCCACGTGCCACTAGAGCGGCTTCAGCCCAGCAGGCCTTTCTCGGGCATCGGAGTCGGTTCCACCGCCTCCTTGGGATAGATTCGCCTCCCGGTGACCTTCGGCACCTATGATAACTTCTGCACAGAGCCGATCGGCTTCGACATCGCCCCCATCAGCCTCCCCTACAATGCCATCCTTGGCTACCCGACCTTGGCCCAGTTCATGGCAACAACTCACCCGGCGTACAACCTCATGAAGATGCCCGGGAGCAGCGGCGTCCTTACCGTGTCAGGAGACACAAGGGATCCACTGCAGGTGCTCAAGCTCTCTTTCAAGACGACCGCAGTGGTGCAGCCCGCCAGCACTGACGCCCTCGAGCCCAAGGGGGCTGCGCCGGCTAAGAAGAAGCAGCTATTCACCCAAGACAAGGTGGAAACCAAGCAGGTACCGGTCGACGAGGACGGATCCACTGACGCCACCTTCACCATAGGTGCCAACCTCGAACTCGAGAAGGAGGAGGCCTTGGTGAAGTTCCTGCGTGCAAACAAGAAGGGTGTTCGCATGGGAACCTGATCAGCTAGCAGGGGTCCCGAGTGGTGTGATTGAGCATCACCTCGACGTGTGCCCCAACATGTGCCCCGTGAAGCAGAAGGCGAGGCGGCAGTCCACTGAGAAACAAGCTTTCATCATCCAGGAGACCCGCAAGCTAGAGGCAGCAGATGTTATTTGCGAGATCCGCTACCCAGATTGGTTGGCTAACCCGGTCGTCGTGCCGAAGAAGGGAGGAAAGGAACACATGTGTTTTGACTTCACCAACCTCAAGAAAGCCTGCTCGCAGGATCCATTTCCGCTCCCCCGCATCGACCAGATCGTCGACTCCACCGCTGAGTGTGACCTGTTGTGCTTCCTGGATGCCTTCTCGGGCTATCACCAGATAAAGATGGCGGTAGCAGACATGGAAAAAACGGCTTTCCTGACCCCGTGTGGAGTGTACTGCTAGACATGCATGCCATTTGGGTTGCGCAATGCAGGCGCGATCTTTCAGAGGCTGATGCACATCGCCTTGGGCCGGCAGCTCGGGAGGAACGCTGAAGCTTACGTCGATGACATTGTGGTGAAGTCTCGGGAGGCAAGAACCCTGATACAGGACTTGGACGAAACCTTTGCGAGCCTCAATGAAGTGGACCTGCAGCTCAACCTGGAGAAGTGTGTGTTTGGAGTCCCCTCGGGCAAGCTCCTGGGTTTCCTCGTGTCCCACAGGGGCATCAAGGCCAACCCAGAGAAGGTCAAGGTAGTTGAAGACATGAGCCCTCCGAAGACCCTCAGAGAAATGCAGAAGCTCACCGGGCGTGTAACCGCGCTAGGACGTTTCATCTCTAAGCTGGGGGAACGAGCACTGCCCTTCTTCAAGCTGATGAAGAAGAAGGGCCTCTTTGAATGGACTGAAGTGGCTGACAGGGCATTCCAAGATCTCAAGAGGTACCTTACCAGCCCTCCGGTGATGGTAGCTCCGTGACCTTGGGAGCCCCTGGTGCTCTACCTTGCGGCCACCCCCTACTCCGCTAGTGCAGCCCTGGTGGCGATTAGGGAGGAGCGTCAGACCAAGGCAGCAGCGACCGTCCGGGCCGAAGCAAAGCAGAGCCAAGACAACCTCATGAAGACCGCGCCCGCAAAGGACCAGCCGCAGTAGGGGAACGCACCTGGGGCAGAGGAGGCCTCTCCAAGCGACCAAGCGCTAGGGTTCCCTCATCTTAGGAGGCGCCTCAACCTCTGGAGGACGCAAGCTGCGCCAGCACCCTCAACCTCGTCGAGCACCCCGTGTACTTCGTCAGCACGGTGCTACAGGACGCAAGGGCGCGGTACCCCATGCCTCAAAAACTCCTCCTCGCGCTATTGGTAGCCTCATGCAAGCTGCGGCACAACTTCCAAGGCCATCCCATCAAGGTCGTCTCAGCGTACCCCTTAGAAAGGGTACTCAGGAGCCCCAACTCAGCTGGAAGAGTCGCTGAATGGAACATCGAATTGCAAGCGTTTCAGTTAGAGTTCAGCACGACCAGAGTCATCAAGGGAGCTGCACTTGTAGATTTCATGGCAGAATGGGCAGAGGCACCGGGCCTCAAGGCAGGCGAGGACCGATCACTTTCCTCGGGAAGCGAGGCACCGGACGGCTGGGTCATGTACTTCGACGGGGCATTCTCCAAACATGGTGCGAGGGCTGGCGCAGTGCTCGTATCTCCTAGTCAGGACAAGCTCTACTATGCCGTGCAACTCTGTTTCCAGCATGGAGAGAAGGTCTCCAACAACATAGCAGAATACGAAGGCCTGATAGCAGGCTTGAAAGCCGTAGTCGCCTTGGGGGTAAAGCGCCTCATCATCAAGGGCGATTCGCAACTCCTCGTCAACTTCTCCAACAAAATATACGAGACGAAGGACGAGCACATGGAAGCCTACCTCGCGGAGGTTCGCAGGATGGAGAAACAGTTCTGGGGGCTTGAGTTGCAGCATGTGCCTCGCGGCACCAATCAATAGGCTGATGACATCGCTAAGAGGGCATCCAGGCGGTTGCCTCAGGAGCCTGGCGTCTTCGAGGAGCGACTCTTCAAACCCTCGGCGGCACCATCACTATCGAGCACGGCACAACCCAGGGAGGAGCTCCCTCAGCCGCCTGCCTCGGGAGCCCCAGCCTGCGGCCCGGCCTCAGGGGCACGTCTGCTCCTGGCGTTGGAGCCTTAAGAAGGATGTTGGATTGCAGAGCTCAAGAACTACTTGACGCAAGGGACCCTGCTAGAGAAGGAGGAGGACGCGGAGCGTGTGGCACGGCAGGCCACGGCCTACTACATCAAGGATAGAGAGCTCTACCGGAGGCAACCAAATGACGTGTCCCTACGTTGCATTTCCAGAGAGCAAGGGAAGGAGCTATTAGCGGACATACACGGTGGAGATTGTGGGCACCACTCATCCTCACAAACCCTCATTGGCAAGGCGTTCCGCAGTGGATTCTACTGGCCCACAGCACTCAGCGACGCTGTTGAGCTGGTGAAGGCTTGTGAGGCCTGCCAATTCCACGCCAAGAAGATCCACCAGCCGGCGGGGGGTCTGCAAACTATACCCCTCTCATGGCCGTTCACAGTTTGGGGGCTGGACATTCTAGGCCCGTTCCCTCGAGCGCCAGGGGGCTATCGCTACCTCTACGTCGCCATGGACAAGTTCACCAAGTGGGCTGAGGTGGAAGCTGTCCACACCATCCCAGCGGGCTCCGCAGTCAAGTTCATCAAGGGCCTCATGAGCCGATTTGGGGTGCCTAACCGCATCATCACCGACAACGGTTCACAATTCACCAGTAATCTCTTCAAAACGTACTGTGCTAACCTTGGAACGCAGATATGCTACGCTTCGGCAGCACACCCCCGGAGCAATGGCCAGGCCGAGCGAGCCAAAGCGGAGGTCCTGTGGGGCCTCAAAACAAGGACCTTCAAGAAGAAGCTGGAGGCCTATGGCAGGGGCTGGTACGACGAGCACCAGTCTGTGCTGTGGTCTATCCGCACGACCGCGGCCAAGCTGACTGGCGAGACCCCGTTCTTCCTCTTCTACGGAGCTGAGTCCGTCCTCCCTAACGAGGTCAGGCGTCATTCCGCACGGGTCCTGGCGTTCGACAAGACGCAGCAGGACGCCATGCGGGGGACGGATCTCATGCTGGGGGAGGAACACCATCGACAAGCCGTGCTGCGAGCGGCAAGGTATCAACAGGCGCTGCGACCGTACCACTGCCGCAACATCCACCCCAGAACTCTTGAGGTAGGGGACGTCGTGCTCAGACGGTTTCTCTCCAGGGAGGGGTTGCACATGCTCTCTCCCATGTGGGAGGGCCCATTCAAGGTTGTTCATGTTTCCAGGCCCGGCTCCGCGCGCTTGGAGACCCAGGAGGGGGTACCCGTCCAGAACGCATTGAACATTCAACATCTTCGAAGGTTCTACCCCTGAGCGAGGCCCAGTGCCTATGGAAAAGGCCCGGTGCCTGTGAAGAAGGCCAATGCCTGTGAAGCTGCCGCATTTTGGAAAAAGGCCCGGTGCCTGTGAAGAAGGCCAATGCCTGTGAAGCTGCCGCATTTCGGAAAAGGCCCGGTGCCTGTGAAGAAGGCCAATGCCTGTGAAGCTGCCGCATTTTGGAAAAGGCCCGGTGCCTGTGAAGAAGGCCAATGCCTGTGAAGCTGCCGCATTTTGGAAAAGGCCCGATGCCTGTGAAGAAGGCCAATGCCTGTGAAGCTCGTCGCCCGTGACACTCTCACGTAATAATGAGTGGGGCTGTACACGCCCCGGAGTCTCCGGAGTGCCGCCCTCGGGCCTCGGGGGCTCCCGCCCATGCCCACTAGCAGCACTTAGCTCCGCGCTGGTGAGAAGACGTTGAAGACTAGATTAGGTGCCGGACGCGGCTTTTTCATTTGCTTTCTGCATTTGGCTTGTTCATTCCTATTTGAAGTTTTATTGGAGCTGTTGCCGTCTCTAGCTTGTGACCCTTTGTCTTTTTCACTCACTTGCCTCGTTTTCTCTCGCAAGTCTTGCGAGGGAGGTACGTGGGCACCCTTGCGAGTGTTTTCTGCCCCGGTCGTTTGAAGCTTTCCTATTCGGGTCCACCGCGGGAGCACTCCCCCTAGTCCATGCCCCACGGGCATCGCGACGCAAGCACAGGACCTGGGTCAGTCGCCCCCACAACCGAGGCCGGAAACTACCTCTCCTGACTAATCCTTGCAGGACATGAAGCGCATGGCGAGGCCTCGGCCTCGGGAGGCAAAGACCGCGACAAGCCTCCCCGAGCTAAGTAATTCCCACACGCGGGCACGTGGCGCAGAAACATAGCACAGAGATAGCAGAAACAACACGATAATTAACAGCAACAGTTCAGCACGCCCCCGCAGGGCCCTATACTACCTTCTTTTTTGCGCAGGGAAGGAAGAAAAACAAAATAGGCACGACTTGCCCGGCACCAACTCGCGGTGAGGGCTCGTACTGCCTCTGGAGCTCAGTTAGATCCCTTCTCTCGCTTCACTGGGGCGCGGCAGCGGACCGACCCGCTACCTTCCCCCAAGCGAGCGGGACGGCGCGGGGGCTGGTCGCGGCCACCGCTGGAGGAGCTACTGTCTGAAAGAGAGTCACCGAAGCTTGGCAAGCCCTGAGCGCTGCTGCCCACGTGCCTGCCGCCACCTTCATCCTGATCAACGCTGGGGCTGGGCTCACGGCCGCGGTCATCGTCTTCGGGGCAGCACCCATGTAACGCCCCGGATTCGATGCGCCAGGTGTCCGCCAGTTATTCGCCGTCATTGCCATGTCTTTCGCTTGCGTGTTGCATTTTATCATGTCATCATGTGCATCTCATTTTGCATACGTGTTCGTCTCATGCATCCGAGCATTTTCCCCGTTGTCCGTTTTGCAATCCGGCACTCCTATGTCCTCCGGCGTCCCCCTTTTTTCTCTCGTTGTGAGCGGGTGTTAAACATTCTCGGAATGCCCCGAGGTTTGCCAAGCGGCCTTGGTATAGCACCGGTAGACCGCCTGTCAAGTTTCGTGCCATTGGGAGGTCGTTTGATACTTCAACTGTAAATCGGGGAACCGTAAAAGCCTCTTTTGTGTGCAGCCCAACACCCCCTCCAAAGTGGCCCAAAACCCATCAAACTCCCTTCCATGCTCTCGGTCGTTCGATCACGATCGTGTGGGCAAAAACCGCACCTCATTTGGACTCTCCTAGCTCCCTCTACCTATAAGTACACCTTCCCCTCCGAAATTCGCGTTGCAAACCCTAGCCTCTTCCACCTCCGCGTGCCGGACATTCCACTCCGTCGCCGGACATTCCACTCCGCCGCCGGACACGTCCAGCCGCCGCGCCGGATGAATCAGCCGCCGCCACGTCACCCAGCGTCTCCTCTCTCTCTCCTCCACCGCCGCGCGGCCCGCCAGGCCCGACGCGGGCCCGCGCGAACCCAGCCGCCGCCGTCGCACGGGCCGCCTCGCCCCGAGCCACGCGCCGCCCGGCCCCCATGCCCGGCTCCCTCCGCCCCGCTGCCGGCGAACCGCCGCCGCCACCGCCTTTCTGCGGACCCCAGGGCCCCGCCGCCGCCATGGGAGCTCGTTGTCGGCCCCGTTCCGCCGCCCCATCACCGGATCTGGCGCCTCCCTCGCCGGATCCGCCCGCCCGGCTTGCCGGCGAACCTCCCTCATCGGAGCCCGACCGGTGCCGCCGCCGTCCGCTCCCATCGCCGCCGCCGCCTTGCGGGATCGAGAGGAGCTCGATCCGGCCGTCGCGCCCCGTTGACCGACTGCGTGGGCCACGGCCCAGTCGCCCGGCCCAGCGCCCCGTCCGCCGGCCTGTCTCCTCCCCGACCTGGGCTCGGCCCATGGTGAGAAGCCCCCGCTATCCCGTGCCCGTGTGATTTTTACTATTCAGCGCTCACTCATTTTTTCCCCAAAAAAACTGCCAAGTCCCGAAATATTTTGCATAATCATGCCATGTTCATCGCATAATAACTTGCTGCATACTGCTCTGATTCGTGCGTCTAATATGTCAAATTGTTCGTCTCAACGAGTACTTCATTTCATTCCATTACATCATTTTCATTTGAGCTCATCTTTATGCCCGAACCATCGTTGTAAGAGTGCTATGTGATGTTAATCTGCTGGAACTGTTATAACTTGCTCATTTGTCATTTTTGCCATGTTTGATGTGTGCATCCTATGAGCGTGAGCTCTACATGTGTTTTGATCTATGCTATGTCATATTTCCAGGGGTGCCATCCATGTATTTTTTTGAGTTTTGTAGTGAGTGCATCAAGCTTGTTAATTAGGGTACTTGCTGTTGCTGTTTTGCTAGGCTGATTCTGTGATATTTTGTTGCTATGTAAACCTGCTGCTACTAGTCATTCTATGCATAATCTAGAGATGTTCACTAAGGATGATTTGTTATACATGTCTTGCTCTATCCATTCATGCCCCTAGTTGCATTTATAGCCTGCTGTATCATGTTGTTATCTTGCTCCACAGTTGCTAAATAAAGTTGCTGTCAACCTATTAACATGAAGTTCAGTTTTGGCAATGTGCTTTTCTAGTGATCCATGCACCCTATGAACTTGATCTTGCCATGCTTAGCTTCATAAATATGTCTTCTTACTGTTGGTTGCCTTGCCATGCCATGTATTGCTCTGTGGTGAGTGGTACAAGCTCACCAACATGCCTACTTATTATTGTTCCTGCCATGTTTGAATCTATCATATAACTTGCCATGTTTACATGGGTGCCATCATATCTTCTGATCCTTTTTGGCTCATGGTCAGTAAGGGACTTTTGTTCTATGCATTTAGTAGTATCATGCCATGCCTTTGTTTGCCATGATATGTTCCTGTAACATGTTTTTTGCTTGCTCTAAACTTTGCAACCTGATGTTATTTCTGCTAAGCCTGAAACTGTTAATATTTGCAATCTTCCCATGTCTTTTTGAGCATGTTCTAGTTATTTCTGGAGATAGCTCAGTGTTCATGTCTTGTCATGCTTTACCTGTACTTCATGCTCTTGCCTTTTGTTCTTATGTTGGGATGCTGTAGCTTGTTGTTTTGATGCTTGCAATATGCTTAGTTGCTGTTTTGGACAGATTGTTGTTATGTCTTGTATATAGTGTATGTGTTGAACCGTTGCTCCGTTTCGAGTGTGCTTTATATGAAACTTGCTTGGTTTTGCATGAAGTTTCATATTATCATGTTGCATCCTTGTTTTGAGGTGTTTGTTTGATGTTCGTATGCCTTTTGCATCAATGCCATGATTAACTTGTTTTGCTCATATCTTCTAGGCCGTAGCTCCAAATCTAATGAACTTCATATGTAACTTGACTAGAATCTCGTGTAGATCATCTTGGTGCATCTTAACTTGCTGTTTAACAACTTGAACATAAGGTTTATTCAGGTCTGTACCAATTTCGAAATTTGCATATGAGGACTTACCGGAATTGTTATATGTTGTTTCTGGCCTCATTTAAACTTGCCTTGATGTGTTGTTCTTGTTTGCATCATCTCTTGCCATGAGTAGCTTCATGTAGCTTTGTCATGCATCATGCTTGTTGTGCATCACGTCTTGTCTATGTGTGGTGCGTTTACCATGTTGTGTGCTTCTTCTCGATAGTTCCCGTTTCGTTGCGATCGTGAGGATTCGTTCGTCTACGCTTGGTTCGTCTTCGTGGCTTCATCTTCTTCATGGACTCGTTCTTCTTCCTTGCGGGATTTCAGGCAAGATGACCGCTACCCTGGATCTCACTATTATCATTGCTATGCTAGTTGCTTCGTTCTATCGCTATGCTGCGCTTCCTATAACTTGTTCTTCAAGCCTCCCAAATTGCCATGAACCTCTAACCTTTGACACCCTTCCTAGCAAACCGTTGTTTGGCTATGTTACCGCTTTGCTCAGCCCCTCTTATAGCGTTGTTAGTTGCAGGTGAAGTTGAAGATTGCTCCATGGTGGACAGGGTTATGTTGGGATATCACAATATCTCTTATATTTAATTAATGCATCTATATACTTGGTAAAGGGTGGAAGGCTCGGCCTTATGCCTGGTGTTTTGTTCCACTCTTGCCGCCCTAGTTTCCGTCATACCGATGTTATGTTCCCGGATTTTTGCGTTCCTTACGCGGTCGGGTGATTTATGGGACCCCCTTGACAGTTTGCTTTGAATAAAACTCCTCCAGCAAGGCCCAACCTTGGTTTTACCATTTGCCTCACCACCACCTACCTTTCCCTTGGGAGTAATTAACCCAAGGGTCATCTTTATTTTAGCCCCCCCAGGCCAGTGCTTGTCTAAGTGTTGGTCCGAACCGGGCAGACTGCGGGGCCACCTCGGGGCAACTTGAGGTCTGGTTTTACTCGTAGGCTGACCTATCCCGTGTTGCCCTGAGAACGAGATACGTGCAGCTCCTATCGGGATTGTCGGCGCATCGGGCGGCTTTGTTGGTCTTGTTTTACCATTGTCGAAATGTCTTGTAAACCGGGATTCCGAGACTGATCGGGTCTTCCTGGGAGAAGGTATATCCTTCGTTGATCGCGAGAGCTTATCATGGGCTAAGTTGGGACAGCCCTGCAGGGTATAAACTTTCGAGAGCCGTGCCCGCGGTTATGTGGCAGATGGGAATTTGTTAATATCCGGTTGTAGATAACTTGACACCAGATCTGATTTACAACGCATCAACCGAGTGTGTAGCCGTGATGGTCTCTTCTCGGCGGAGTCCGGGAAGTGAACACGGTTTCTATGTTATGTTTGACGTAAGTAGGTGCTCAGGATCACCTCTTGATCATTGCTAGCTTCACGACCGTTCCTTTGCTTCTCTTCTCGCTCTCATTTGCGTATGTTAGCCACCATATCATGCTTAGTCACTGCTGCAACCTCACCACTTTACCCCTTCCTTTCCCATTAAGCTTTGCTAGTCTTGATACCCATGGTAATGGGATTGCTGAGTCCTCGTGGCTCACAGATTACTACAACAATAGTTGCAGGTACAGGTTTTGCGATGATCTTGACGCGAGAGCGATGATTGCTTGTTTTGGAGTTCTTCTTCTGCTTCTTCTTCGATCAGGGGATAGGTTCCAGGTCGGCAGCCTGGGCTAGCAGGGTGGATGTCGTTTGAGTTTCTGTTTGTGTTTCATCCGTAGTCGGATGGTGCTCTTATGTAAGACGATGTTGTTTTCGTGTGGCATTGTATGCCTTTTGTATGTATCCCCATCTATTATGTAATGTTGATGTAATGATATCCACCTTGCAAAAGCGTTTCAATATGCGGGTCTATCCTTGGTGGGACCTTTGAGTTCCTTTTGGATAGGGTCGCATATTGGGCGTGACAAGTTGGTATCAGAGCCTCAACCGACCCTAGGAGCCCCCTTGATTGATCGTGTAGTTTCGCCGTTGTTGAGTCTAGAAGAAAACTGTTTTCAGAGTCTAGTTATGTCGGAGAGTAGGAATTCTTTTTACTCCTCTGCCCCTTCGTCGCTCTGGTGAGGAATCTTGATGTAGGTGTTTTGAACTACTCCTCTTCCCTTCAAATTTTTCTTTAGGCTCACGCAGTTGGTTTTCCGATCGTTGGTTCTCAGCTCTTTTTATCCGGTGCATTTCTCGTTAAGTTGAATCGAACCTCTTTGTCTTTTGCGAGATCAATCCTTAGTTGTTTTCTTTTCCCACCCGCCCACCCCTTTTTCTTCTTGGAGCCGGAGTCCGTAATCGAGTATCCATCCGCGTGAAGTCCTTGCTTTCTTTCCTCAATGATTTCAATCGGTGTTTTCTCTTCAAGATATTCGTCAGTTTCCCCTTCCAAGTTGCCTTTGTTTTCCCGCCCTCCCACCCTTTTTCTTCACAGAGTCTGAGTCTCCTTCGACCATCAATTCCATTCGTGTGGAGTCTCTTCAGTCTTCCCTCAATTATTTCAACCGGTGAATTCTCGTCTCGTTCGTCATTCTTCATCTCTTTTTCTTTTCTGGTGGATTCAATTCAAGTTTTCCGGTGGTGATTATATTCTTTTCCTCAGCTCAAGTGTTCTCCTTGTTCATTCGCCTCTCGCCAGTTTATCCTTCCGGAGTGCTCAAGACATCTCAGGAGATTCATCTGAATTCGAACTAATTCGAGGTTGTCACCTCATTCAAATATTTCAATTGTTCCGGTGCATCATCTATCTGTTCAACAATCCTTTTCAACGGTGTTTTCTTTTAGTGGGCCCTAACCCACAGGTCTTTTCCCAGGATCTTACTTGTCTCTTTTGTTTCCCCGGAGTTATTCTCAAATTCTTTTCAAAGTGTGACGTAAGAATGAATTTCATCAGTCACATGCCTTTTCCAAGATCGCTTTCAAATTCTTTTCATTGTTGGCTCAACCTTTTTGGTTTTCATTCTACCGGAGTACCTCAGTAATTTTGGTGGTGTTTCTCATCGTCAATTGAAGACCGAAGATGAGTTTTTCCTCTAAATCTTGCCCGTTCTCTCGAAGATTCATGGTTCTAGCTTCATGTTATCCTCGCGAATTATTCCATTTGTCAAATATTCTTTTCTCACCCATCCGGAGTATGGCAGGAGTTGTTTTTCCCGTTTCTTTTCACCGGAGGCCATCGTTCCAGTTATCGTTCTCTATTTATCCTGGTGCTTCGTTCAAGTGTTCTTTAATCAGCTCATGATCTCTTTGTTCTTTTGCATCTAAATCCCCTCGAGCATATTGGTTCTTCTAATTCTTCCCGGTGATTCATTCGCGTTCGTCAGTCATTTCCGAATTCTTACGGTGGTTCATTCAAGATTCTTTGTCCTTGATTATCATATTAATTCATTCATTCTTTTCAATCCTACCGGTGGTTCATGAAGACCTTCTCAACTTTGCGATATGTCACTTCTCAATCCCTTTTCAAGAAGAATAAGTAGTATGCAAAATCCATTGCTTGTCATCAATTTAATTTGATGAAGGATAAGCATACAATAAATCTTATTCTTATTTCATCCAAGCGAGTAATCCCTTCCTTCGGAGTTTGTTCTTGAGAAATAAATTCTAGTTCCAAGTGTTTTCATCTATTCTTTTCCAGAGTTCAATTTTCCTCGGCCATTTCCTCGGAACATCCATCTAAATCATCGCAAGGTTTTAATCTTATTCTTTCATCTTTCAATTCTATCTCATCATCCTTTTGTACCGGAGTTCTTCATGGTGGTTCTTCATGATTTATTTCATTCTTCAAGAGTTCATCAAGATTTTGTTGGTGGAGCTCAAGTATCTTTCCTTCTTGCTTTTCGAAGTGCAATTAATTTCCGTATTCTTTTGAAGTGGAGTTTTGCATTTCTTCGTTCTTCTCAGCTACCCAATCGTTTCTGTTGGTGGCCGGTTATCACCTTATAATCTTGAGATGTTACCTATAAGTCCACAACAGGTTTATTCTTTCATTGTTGATTTTCTCAACAACTCCGTTCACCCCTTCCTT
This sequence comes from Triticum aestivum, assembly GCF_018294505.1. Taxonomy (NCBI): domain Eukaryota; kingdom Viridiplantae; phylum Streptophyta; class Magnoliopsida; order Poales; family Poaceae; genus Triticum; species Triticum aestivum. Next base: position 535,237,152 of record NC_057795.1, read on the forward strand.
CTAAGTTATTTTCATTCCACTATTTCAATTCTTTCCGGAGGTTTTGTGTCATGTCTTCATTAAGTAACATTCCATCCTCTCAAGCTCGTGTTCTATTCTTTCCATGTTCAGCCAGAGCGCTGTCTAAATCCTTTCAGTCTTATTCGTTTCTTATCTCGTTCTAACCGGAGTGGTTTCATAGTCAATCATTTCCGTGAGCTTTCGATTCTCGTCATCCTCGTCGTTCCTCTCTTCTTCTCGAGTGCTCTCGACTCCTTGCTTCTTCTTTTGAGTTCTTGTTTCGCCTCATCCCTTTTCCCCTCCGTCTCGGTCCTAAGATCTCGGGACGAGATCTCTTGTTAGTGGAGGAGTGTTGTAACGCCCCGGATTCGATGCGCCAGGTGTCCGCCAGTTATTCGCCGTCATTGCCATGTCTTTTGCTTGCGTGTTGCATTTTATCATGCCATCATGTGCATCTCATTTTGCATAATTGTTCGTCTCATGCATCCGAGCATTTTCCCCGTTGTTCGTTTTGCAATCCGGCACTCCTATGTCCTCCGGCGTCCCCCTTTTGTCTCTCGTTGTGAGCGGGTGTTAAACATTCTCGGAATGGCCCGAGGTTTGCCAAGCGGCCTTGGTATAGCACCGGTAGACCGCCTGTCAAGTTTTGTGCCATTGGGAGGTCGTTTGATACTCCAACGGTTAATCGGGGAACCGTAAAAGCCTATTTTGTGTGCAGCCCAACATCCCCTCCAAAGTGGCCCAAAACCCATCAAACTCCCCTCCATACTCTCGGTCGTTCGATCGCGATCGTGTGGGCGAAAACCGCACCTCATTTGGACTCTCCTAGCTCCCTCTACCTATAAATACACCTTCCCCTCCGAAATTCGCGGTGCAAACCCTAGCCTCTTCCACCTCCACGCGCCGGACATGTCCACTCCGCCGCCAGACACATCCAGCCGCCGCACCGGACGAATCAGCCGCCGCCACATCACCCAGCGTCTCCTCTCTCTCTCCTCCGCCGCCGCGCGGCCTGCCAGGCCCGCCGCGGGCCCGTGCGAACCCAGCCGCCGCCGTCGCCCGGGCAGCCTCGCCCCGAGCCGCGCGCCACCCGGCCCCCATGCCCGGCTCCCTCCGCCCCGCCGCCGGCAAACTGCCGCCGCCACCGCCTCTCCGCGGACCCCAGGGCCCCGCCGCCGCCATGGGAGCTCGTTGCCGGCCCCGTTTCGCCGCCCCATCGCCGGATCTGGCGCCTCCCTCGCCAGATCCACCCACCCGGCTTGCCGGCGAACCTCCCTCGCCGGAGCCCGACCAGTTCCGCCGCCGTCCGCTCCCGTTGCTGCCGCCGCCTTGCGGGATCGAGAGGAGCTCGATCCGGCCGTCGCGCCCCGTTGACCGACTGCGTGGGCCACGGCCCAGTCGCCCGGCCCAGCGCCCCGTCTGCCGGCCTGTCTCCTCCCCGACCTAGGCTCGGCCCATGGTGAGCAGCCCCCGCTATCCCGCGCCCGTGCGATTTTTACTATTCAGCGCTCAGTCATTTTTTCCCCAAAAAACTGCCAAGTCCCGAAATATTTTGCATAATCATGCCATGTTCATCGCATCATAACTTGCTGCATACTGCTCCGATTCGTGCGTGTAATATGTCGAATTGTTCGTCTCAACGAGTACTTCATTTCATTCCATTGCATCATTTTCATTTGAGCTCATCTTTATGCCCGAACCATCGTTGTAAGAGTGCTATGTGATGTTAATCTGCTGGAACTGTTATAACTTGCTCATTTGTCATTTTTGCCATGTTTGATGTGTGCATCCTATGAGCGTGAGCTCTACATGTGTTTTGATCTATGCTATGTCATATTTCCAGGGGTGCCATCCATGTATTTTTGTGAGTTGTGTAGTGAGTGCATCAAGCTTGTTAATTAGGGTACTTGCTGTTGCTGGTTTGCTAGGCTGATTCTGTGATATTTTGTTGCTATGTAAACCTGCTGCTACTAGTCATTCTATGCATAATCTGGAGATGTTCACTAAGGATAATTTGTTATACATGTCTTGCTCTATCCATTCATGCCCCTGGTTGCATTTATAGCCTGCCGTATCATGTTGTTATCTTGCTCCAAAGTTGCTAAATAATGTTGCTGTCAACCTGTTAACATGAAGTTCAGTTTTGGCAATGTGCTTTTCTAGTGATCCATGCACCCTATGAACTTGATCTTGCCATGCTTAGCTTCATAAACATGTCTTCTTACTGTTGGTTGCCTTGCCATGCCATGTATTGCTCTGTGGTGAATGGTAAGCTCACCAACATGCCTACTTATTATTGTTCCTGCCATGTTTAAATCTGTCATATAACTTGCCATGTTTACATGGGTGCCATCATATCTTCTGATCCTTTTTGGCTCATGGTCAGTAAGGGACTTTTGTTCTATGCATTTAGTAGTATCATGCCATGCCTTTGTTTGCCATGATATGTTCCTGTAACATGTTGTTTGCTTGCTCTAAACTTTGCAACCTGATGTTATTTCTGCTAAGCCTGAAACTGTTAATATTTGCAATCTTCCCATGTCTTTTTGAGCATGTTCTAGTTGTTCCTGGAGATAGCTCAGTGTTCATGTCTTGTCATGCTTTACCTGTACTTCATGCTCATGCCTTTTGTTCTTATGTTGGGATGTTGTAGCTTGTTGTTTTGATGGTTGCAATATGCTTAGTTGCTGTTTTGGACAGATTGTTGTTATGTCTTGTATATAGTGTATGTGTTGAACCGTTGCTCCGTTTTGAGTGTGCTTTATATTAAACTTGCTTGGTTTTGCATGAATTTTCATATTATCATGTTGCATCCTTGTTTTGAGGTGTTTTCTTGATGTTGGTATGCCTTTTGCATCAATGCCATGATTAACTTGTTTTGCTCATATCTTCTAGGCCGTAGATCCAAATCTAATGAACTTTATATGTAACTTGACTAGAATCTCGTGTAGATCATCTTGGTGCATCTTAATTTGCATATGAGGACTTACCAGAATTGTTATATGTTGTTTCTGGCCTCATTTAAACTTGCCTTGATGTGTTGTTCCTGTTTGCATCATCTCTTGCCATGAGTAGCTTCATGTAGCTTTGTCATGCATCATGCTTGTTGTGCATCACGTCTTGTCTATGTGTGGTGTGTTTACCATGTTGTGTGCTTCTTCTCGATAGTTCCCGTTTCGTTGCGATCGTGAGGATTCGTTCATCTACGCTTGGTTCGTCTTCGTGGCTTCATCTTCTTCATGGACTCGTTCTTCTTCCTTGCGGGATTTCAGGCAAGATGACCGCTACCCTGGATCTCACTACTATCATTGCTATGCTAGTTGCTTCATTCTATCGCTATGCTGCGCTTCCTATAACTTGTTCTTCAAGCCTCCCAAATTGCCATGAACCTCTAACCTTTGACACCCTTCCTAGCAAACCGTTGTTTGGCTATGTTACCGCTTTGCTCAACCCCTCTTATAGCGTTGTTAGTTGCAGGTGAAGTTGATGATTGCTCCATGGTGGACAGGGTTATCTTGGGATATCACAATATCTCTTATATTTAATTAATGCATCTATATACTTGGTAAAGGGTGGAAGGCTCGGCCTTATGCCTGGTGTTTTGTTTCACTCTTGCCGCCCTAGTTTCCGTCATACCGGTGTTATGTTCACGGATTTTTGCGTTCCTTACACGGCGGGGTGATTTATGGGACCCCCTTGATAGTTCGCTTTGAATAAAACTCCTCCAGCAAGGCCCAACCTTGGTTTTACCATTTGCCTCACCACCACCTACCTTTCCCTTGGGAGTAATTAACCCAAGGGTCATCTTTATTTTAGCCCCCCCGGGCCAGTGCTTGTCTAAGTGTTGGTCCGAACTGGGCAGACTGCGGGGCCACCTCGGGGCAACTCGAGGTCTGGTTTTACTCGTAGGCTGACCTATCCGGTGTTTCCCTGAGAACGAGATATGTGCAGCTCCTATCGGGATTGTCAGCGCATCGGGCGGCTTTGCTGGTCTTGTTTTACCATTGTCGAAATGTCTTGTAAACCGGGATTCCGAGACTGATCGGGTCTTCCAGGGAGAAGGTATATCCTTCGTTGATCGCGAGAGCTTATCATGGGCTAAGTTTGGACACCCATGCAGGGTATAAACTTTCGAGAGCCGTGCCCGCGGTTATGTGGCAGATGGGAATTTGTTAATATCCGGTTGTAGATAACTTGACACCAGATCCGATTTAAAACGCATCAACCGAGTGTGTAGCCGTGATGGTCTCTTCTCGGCGGAGTCTGGGAAGTGAACACGGTTTCTATGTTATGTTTGACGTAAGTAGGTGCTCAGGATCACCTCTTGATCATTGCTAGCTTCACGACCGTTCCTTTGCTTCTCTTCTCGCTCTCATTTGCGTATGTTAGCCACCATATCATGCTTAGTCGCTGCTGCAACCTCACCACTTTACCCACTTCCTTTCCCATTAAGCTTTGCTAGTCTTGATACCCATGGTAATGGGATTGCTGAGTCCTCGTGGCTCACAGATTACTACAACAATAGTTGCAGGTACAGGTTTTGCGATGATCTTGACGCGAGAGTGATGATTGCTTGTTTTGGAGTTCTTCTTCTACTTCTTCTTCGATCAGGGGATAGGTTCCAGGTCGGCAGCCTGGGCTAGTAGGGTGGATGTCGTTTGAGTTTCTGTTTGTGTTTCATCCGTAGTCGGATGGTGCTCTTATGTAAGACGATGTTTTATTCGTGTGGCATTGTATGCCTTTTGTATGTATCCCCATCTATTATGTAATGTTGATGTAATGATATCCACCTTGCAAAAGCGTTTCAATATGCGGGTCTATCCTTGGTGGGACCTTCGAGTTCCTTTTGGATATGGTCGCATATTGGGCGTGACAACCCAGCACGGCGGTCGTCTTCCCCGAACACTCTCACGTAGAGGGTGGCATCACCGTCGAAGTTGAAGTGCAGGGTGCAGCGCCGGCTCAGGCCACGCGCGTGGGCAAACGATTGCCAGCCGCGGGTCAGGGCCGCCACCCTGGCGACGGAGACCTCCAGCAAAGCCCAGGAGGCCCTGCTGCAGCAACCGTCCGCCTGAAGCCAGAGGCCGCCTGGAGCGCCAGCCGGAAGTTCACCTACAAAGAAGCGGGGGAGCTGGAGCCAGGTGCTGGTCGGGTCCACCGACCACACGACGAACTCCGGCAGCACCTCCGCCGAGCGGAAGCGTGGCCTGGGGGGTTGCGCAGCCATGGCGTACCTCTCATCGGCAACCGGGCGCTCATTGCCGCGCAGGGGACCGCCTCCATGACCATGGGAAGCCACTACGGGGGCCGTAGGATGCTTGCAAGGGCGGCCACGACCGCGCTTGGTCGGAGGAGAGTCAGGCCCTTCCTGACGAGCCTTTCCCTTCTCCACGGCCGAGAACCTCTTCGGCGGAGCCATGGGGATGGCGAGTGGTTGGGATGGAGAGAAAGGAGTAGCAGGAAGGGATGGACTGGAAGGGCTCATGCCGTGGCGTACTTATAGCCAGAGAAGGCCAACCGCCGGGCTCCACGATCGCAGGTAATCATGACCCGTTTTTGCATGCAGGCACTTGTCAAGTCATGCAGTTGCCGAGGCATCGTGGCGAAGCGGAGATACCCACGTCCAATCAATCGCCACGCAGTGCCCAAGGCCGCAGGCTATTGGGGCCCACGGCGCTTCGCACTTGCCCCTTCGCTTCTCTGCTAAGTCAAGTCCGGGCGTGCCTTGGGCCCGGGGGCTACTGTCGGCGTTCTGGGAATGGGGGTCCCTAGACTTGCCTGCCTGCGGCCTGCGGCGTGGCTCAAGTGGGGGCCCAGTGCGGCCCAGCTTCATCAGCTCAAGCTCAAGACCCTCGTGAGGGGCTAAGCCTCGCGGGGCGGACGACAGGAAGCTTCCTCAGGAGCAGCCTGATTAGGAAGGCTCGCGAGGAGGCGGACAGATCAAGGGAGGGTACCTCGCGAGGAGCCCGTGACACAAGCCATGACGATTGGGACCAGGTGGGCGCCGGCCTGCGTAGTGTCCTTGTTTTCCCTTTGGTGCAAGGGGGGCAAGCACAGGCCAAGGCATCAGACAAAGGTTATCATTTCGGTGCAACAATACCAAGACCAGTAGAACGGCAGGATGGAGGTCATCGTGGAGGCCAGGACGGCGTCATCGTCAGAGCCTTTGGCAGCCGAAGACCAACTTTAGTTAGGATAAGTGTACTAGATGTTCCCCTTCAAAATGGCCAATTGTTGGCGCCCTTCCCGCTCATTATTTGGGAAGAGGCCCAGGGCCTCCCTCTATAAAGAGAGCTAGCCACCACAGGGCAAGGGGGACGGACGGATCGATCAGAGAGAGAGAGAGAGAGAGAGAGAGAGAGATAGATAGATAGAGAGAGAGAGAGAAGCGACCGAACTCACCCAAGCAGTTCATTGGATCAGCTCAAGAACAGCCCCTCGCGAGGCTGTTCCCCTTTGTATTGTTCATCATCAGCCCCTGAGGCAATCCACCACACCACACACTGGAGTAGGGTATTACACCACAATGGTGGCCTGAACCAGTATAAACCTCGTGTCCCTTGTGTGTTCTTCTTTCTAGCCTAGATTCCTTGAGAAACATCGTGAGTTGGTAGGGGAAAGATCTTCGTGCGCACCCCAGAGTTCAAACCTCAAGGGTCTGCCGGAACCCGAAATCCGACAATTGTGGAAACTTTACATGCCCCCACGGGGTACTTTCTCAATTCCTCGCAGGGAGCAAAAGGCGCTAATCCTAGGGAGCCCTAACTACGCGCTCCCATGGCCGACGCCATCATCAACAGTGGGCCACGGGAGGCCGGCGCCAACCCCATCCAGATCAGCCGCGCCGGCGGCCTGATGCAGCCGCCTTGCTCCGAGCACGACGTGAGCTCGGGGGCACGTAGCTGTCATCGCTTGTCTCTGGAGTCACAAAGAGCTCGGGAGAGTCGCTAGACTCTCAAGCATCGCCGCTGCTGCTTGAGGGGCCGCTGGGGAAGCCGGTGGCAGGCCTAGCCCTTGCCACATCGACGTCCCGGCTGCCTCCTTTGGGGCAGCACTCCAGTCGGCGACCTTCTGCATCGAAGACCTTGAAGAGCATCAAGGAGGCGCCATCATATTCAAAATGAATCACGAGGGCACCCCCTGTTCGGTAGACCCGGGCAACCTCGCCCCAGCCTCGAGTCATGTAGACCTTGCCCGGAGCGATGACTTCGACCTCTGCTCCGGTCGTCGGGGTACCGCAGTCGGCGTGCTGCAACCAGAGCTCGAGGGCCCCCCGCAGTGGCATCTCGAAGGCGAAGAAGGGAGGAAAGCGGATCCACGTGCCCTAAGGCATCGCAGTGTGGAGCACAAGCTCGCGAGAGGAGTCCGTGGCATGGACTCCAGGAACAACGGCGCGCACCGCCGTGGCTTGTCGGCATCGCTGGCGGCACGGGCGGCGCCGCTCAACGCCTTCTTCTCCAGGGCCCTCAGCCCGGGCGTACAGAGGTAGCGGAAACCCAGGAGGTGGCCGCTCGTACCAAGGCCTTGACGTCTCCAGTCATGCGACCTCGTTGCGGCGGCCGAGGACCGACCGCTTCTTTGGCGGGAGCTGGTCGGCCCCTCCCGGGGGGCGTTTCCTTTCTCCTCGGCTGAGAACCACCGGATCGGTGCCATTGGTGGCAAGATGGAGGAGGATCAAGGAAGAAGAAGCGAGCGGAGCGAGAAGAGATGGACTGCGGGGGCTCGCGCTTCTCCGTACTTATAGTCCAGAGGAGGCCAACTGTCGGCCTCCACGATCATAGGTAATCATGACTCTTTTTGCATGTAGCAGGGACTCATCAAATCGGGTAGTTGACGAGGCAGCATGGGGAAGCAGAGGCGCCCACATCCAATCAACCTCCACACGACGACCAAGGCCGCAGGCTGTTGGGGCCCGCGGCGCTCCTCACTTGCCCTTTGGCTTTGCCGCTAAGCCAAGCCCGAGCGTGCCTTGGGCCCGGGGGCTACTGTCGGCGTTCTGGGAAAGGAGGTCCCTAGACTTGCCTGCCTGCGGCCTGCGGCGTGGCTCAAGCAGTGGCCCAGTATGGACCATCTACGTCAACCAAAGCTCAAGACCCTCGCAAGGGGCCAAGCCTCACGGGGCGGATGACGCAAGGCTTCCTCAGGGGTGGCCTCGCCAGGAAGGCTCGCGAGGAGGCGGAGAGATCAATGCAAGGAGTACCTCGCGAGGTGCTCATGACGCAAGCCATGACGATCAAGACCAGGCGGGCGCCAACCAGTGCAGTGTCCTCGTTTCCTCTTTGGTGCAAAGGGAGCAAGCGCAGGTGGGGAGGACCGAGGCATCAAGCAATGGTTACCATATCGGTGCAACGAGACCAAGACCAGCAGAGCGGCAGGACGGAGGTCACTGTGGAGCCCAAGACAGCGTCATCGCCGGTACCTTTGGCAGTCGAAGACCAACTTTAGTCAGGATAGCTTGTACTAGCTGTTCCCTTTCAAAATGGCCGTTGTTGGCTCCCTTCCCGCTCAATATTTGGGAAGAGGACCAGGGCCTCTATAAATAGAGATAGCCACCACCGTAGAAAGGGGAGAGATCTCACCTAGAGCCAAGAGAGAAGGAGCCATTCCTCCCCAAGCACACCACCACAAGAACACCCCTCGCGAGGCTGTTCTTCCTCTGTACTGTTCATCATCAGCCCTAGAGGCAATCTACCACGCCACACACTAGAGTAGGGTATTACACCACAACGGTGGCCGGAATTAGTATAAACCTTGTGTCCCTCGTGTTGTGCATCGTGTAGTTTAGATTCACGGTGAGGCGTTGGGACGTGGATTGGTAGGGAGTAGATCTTCGTGTGCACCATAGAGTTCGGACCTTAAGGGTTTTTCCGGAACCCGATATCCGACATAGCCTATGATAGGTCGACACATGTGACGACCCACCACTGGCCCATTTAGCTTACAAAGGTCGGCCTGTTTGACTTGGTAAAAAGTTAATGGGCTGGCCCATGAAAAGCTTATTAACGGTCTGTTTGCAAATAGCCCATTTTACGGCCCGACAACTCATGACCCGTTAGGGCCTTATCAAAATCGGCCCAACAGCGTCATGTGGGCCGTCGAATATAACACCATCCTGTTTCACTTTCGGTCCATGTATGGCCCATGACGTCTTTTGGCCCATAAGAGGCCTTTCGTATCTTTAGGCCCTTTAGTGGCCCACGGTGACTCTAGCCCATAATGCACAGTAAATTTCTTTGTACCCATTAACAGCCCATGATTCACATGTGCCGTTTCTAGCCCATGTTAGCTTTCGGCCTACTGACGGCCCATACGTTCTTGGGCTCCTTTCCGGCCCTAGATTACTTCCGGACTTTTACTGGCCTGTTCCACTAATGGGCCAAATTCGGCCCGTGGCTAGAATCGGCCCGTTTGTGGCATGTTAATCCGTTGTGCCATTTCCAGCCCGTCCTATATTATGGCCCATTAACGACCTGTTATTCATGTGACAGAATTAAGCCCTTGCTATCTTCTGGCCTGTTAACGGCCCGTTACCGTGCTGGACAAATACCAATTACGCCCATTTATGGCCCATGTGGACCCATTTATCTGACGGCCCGACACCCACCGATTCTACGGCCCATTGGAGGCCCATTTATCTGACGGCCCGTAGGAGGCCCATGGATCCTACAGCCTGTAGCAGGGTCAAGGTTACCATGGACCGTATACGGCCCATGGTTGTTGCGACCACTAGCAAACCAGGGAAAAAGAAGACAAGGAAATAAATAAGCCCAAAACTAATGCTAGGCTATTAAGGCGATTGCATAGATTACATCCACTGGGCATAAAAGTTCGCCACCAGTGCAAATATAGTGAACACCCTACACTATACAAAAATGGCTTGTTGTTTTGTTCAGCCGGTGGCTGCATGTTAAGAACAAATTTTTTATCGCAACAAAACAAATTACAACCATAAAACAAATGGAAGGTTGGCATAAAAGTTAACAGTCTGGCAGATAAATGCACCACAAGAAGTTCAGAAGCTCAGTTCATTTGACCTGACTGTTATGTTTTCATGCTGTATTGTCCGATGGAGCACCATAACCTTTGCCTTCATTTATCCTAGGCTCCTGAACAACATAGCAAATATCTGATATTTTGGATTCAAAACCATACATATCTTGACGACATCGAACAATGGATGTGCTTGTTTCACAAAGGGTCTCTGTTAGGGAATGGACTTGTGTCTGGAGGGCATATATAACATTGTTTTGAGCTTGCATATCTTGATCATGAGGCAGTTTGGACGAGATTGCCTTAACAACCAACCCAGTATTACGCAAGAACGTGCTTTTGGCACTGTTAGTGGACATGTACTAACCCACTGTAGCAAGAGGTGACATTGCAGTTATAGTTGCCTCGTCACCTTCAGAAGGTGGCGGTTCCACCATTTTTTCCATAGCTTGCTGCAAAGTTGAGTTTTTACATTAGTAGTACCCGAACATAAGATATTAAGGAGGCAGCAAAATCAAACAAATTAGCTTTGGTCTGTATACAGAACTTATTCTGGTGAACACATGTAAAATATGAGTTGTATTTTACTGCAAAGTACATAATAAAATGAGGTTCCAAACATATGACCATGTGCCATGGCTAATGCATTGTCTATTTCTTCACATTGTATTGACAACTAAGGATAAAGAGACAATTTATAATATGGAAAGCATAATATGACATCATTCATATCACAAAACAACTGAGAACAGACAAACAGGCAACTGTAACGTTGTGTGGGCAAGTCCAGCACTGAACTAGATTATAGATCGAGATCAAAGGAACTTCACTCCTCACTTTTAAACCTTGTAAGGTGCAATGATACGCTAAGACAATTGTGTATAAAATTGAAAAGAATAATAGACATTGGCTGCAAACCATGCAGTTCAATGCACAAGTCAGAGTAAGTAGTAGTTAAAAGGCATGAGGATTAAGGACTTACAACAGCGGCTTTGACTGCTGTAGTCATGCCCTTCGTCTTGCTAGTGTGACAGTCCTTGAAGATTTCCACAGCATTTGGTTCAGGTACTTTTTGGTCCTTGCGGGCTTTCCTCTGCATTTGGAACAATTCAATATAGATATGATAATATGGTGCAGCAAAAAGAGTGAAACAACAGCTTATTGCAAGAGCCTCGCAATGTGCAATATAGATATGCGATCCTGTCGTTTGTTGGAATTTCACTTTCATATGGTTGGCCTTGTTCTTTGAACAATTCAACTACAAGAAGATAGATTTGTGAGGCACATGCGTAAATAGGAGTTCAACATGTGATCTGATCACATACATATAACGTACCTGATACTTTGGATCAGACCAATGTTTAACGAGGCCTCTTCAGTCTTCATCCGGTATATTTTCCACTAGAGATGTTTGGGAAAGTTCACTCTTAGCCTTGCCTTCAAAGTGAGTTTTCGTCAAGTTATACCAATACTGTCGCAGAGCAGACTTGAAAACATGGGTGCAAGCTTGTCTGGTTGCATCATCTTGGCTATCTAACTTGAACCTCATTGAAAAATATGGGAGTCTCATTATCAGCAACCTAGAAAGTATGGGACAACGCAAGACGATATTACTAGTTTCCATACATAACCATACTTATAGATAAATGGTCGAGGAAGGTGTTGAACTGGGTTTCGTCTTTGTCATTCCTGTACTGAATCCATGTTAAGAGGATACGTGCATGACACCTAACGGCAACTGCTGCCTCTGATACTAACTTGGCTAACTTTGTAGCATCACGTGGCCTTTTTAAACCTGCCGCAAAACGGATCTCCATTCTTCCTCCTATAGATTTAGTTAACCTATCGAGCATTATCCCTGATGTTTGTTTCCTATTGCGCCTAGGTGCTAGTCCAACAACGAACATAGGAAGTGTTAATGTACATCAAACTGTGAGACTACATATAAAGATGCATGCAACTGTAACTTGAATCCAGCAACTACCTTCTTGTTGTTGAAGCTCACAAAGTTCATCTGATCTTGCCAACTCGTCTTGTGTCAAGAGTGCTTCAGAAGTAGTGTCAGGTGGCAAGGGAGCTCGGGAACGTGCTGCTAGCTGAGTTGCCGAATGAGTAACTCGTGCAGCTGGTGGTACTGTAGAAGGTGTTGCAACAACTAGGGATGTCTCTACTTGTTTGGTGGCAGCTATTGGTTTCTATTTGGCTTGTTCTCTAGCTCGCACTTGTACGCGTCAGTGCTATACAAATGGTTTTAAACCTCATTTCGCGATGACATTTGGAACCATCGGCAAGTGAGTGTGGGCGATAGGGGGGTCCTTCCTACATGACACATAAACCGTCGGGGATATGTCCTCCTGGCACACATGCTCGGCAAAATGAGGTCGTGTGCGACCGGCGAGTGCTCAAATACAATAATACATACAGTAGAGCTTAAAAAAGTACAATTATATAGGCAAAATTGTTTTCGGTCGCAAGTACATCCCACACAGTCAGTCCCCGCTAAACGTTTCCATTCGTATGTACAGCCCACACAATCGCTCCAAGGAAAACGTTTTCGTTCACAGGTACATCACACACAATTTTCCCCATTAAATCGTTTGTGATAGCGTTGCCATTGCACACGATATTAACAATTTTATCGTTTGTGTTATTGAATGCATCACACACGGTGCATAGAAGAAACTATGTGGCAAAGGTTGTGCATCACACACATTTTTTATGTGGTAAACGTTTGTGCAAGGTGGCCTAACACAAACAGTTTTGAAGAGAAGGTCATGTGTGATTGTTCATTGATCCAACACGGTTTATTCCTAGAAAATGTGTGCATTGCCTAAGGTCATCACCCACGGTATTTTCTCAATAACCGTTTGCAATAGCAAAACCCAATTAGCAGGCTAATCCACCATTAGTAGGCTAATTGCCCTATTATTAATAATACATTTATTAATCTAATTGACATTCATATTAAGCACATAATATATTTCATTTCCATATTAAGGAAGCATGATTTCATAATTGAAATACATCAGAGTACAACATGATATAGCTTCAGCACTCAGCTACCCCATTACACAACTGCACTAGCACCAAGTTTCACATGCAACATGTAGAATCTTTCAAAATTAGCATCATAGACGGTATATAGACAGATGCATCTCATCTGGAAAACTACTGAAGCGGAAGGCGAATATTGAGCCTTCATTTATGTTGAAGGTCTTTGCAACTTTAGGCCAGTGCTTGTGGATGATTGACCGTCCGTCCTTCGTCCTCCTCAGGAACACTTCATTATTGAACCGTGGGTGTTGTATAAAAACCTTCCTTGCCTCCTGACCATAGAGGTGGTTTGAGAGGTAATCATCAGTGAACTACTTTGGAAAGGCCTGAAAACAAGGATGTGCATAAATATCTTCTCTATATTGGAAATGGGGCAAAGGAATAAAAAAAGGCAAGGTATAATAGTGAGTACCATCTTGTAGTGAACTGATGTCTTCTTCATTGTGCAAACAAAGATCTTGTTGATTTTTGTCACTAATTTCTTTATCCTAACAATCTTTCTGAGTTTCTTGACTTGATTCATATTCATGGACAACTCATTTCCCCATATGCAAAAAGGGTCGAATAGTGGGTCAAAACCTCTAACAGCAGGACCTACATGTGCAAGACCAAATTGTTAAAAACCTAAATGTTAGAATGGTTCCTGCAATTGCACAATAATGTGCTATTAGACAACGGACCATGCACGTCCTAACCTCGATTGTAAACCTCAGTGCTTCCCATTGTTTCCCTGCAACACATATAAGGTAGTTAGTCATCAGGTTGAGTAAGGGTTCGCATGATATCAGTAAAATACATTGATTAAAACTAAGCACATTGCAGATTCATCAGATTAATTCAGCCACATGGAAAACCCATTTATCCAAACCAAGCATGATTAAGAACTCGGAAATATAGCACTTGTATATGTTTCTCATGTATTAAGTGCAGCGAAATTCGATTTATTCCTCACATGCACACCAATACAAAATTCTAGCCATGGCAATTGGACATCGCATTGCAGAATTGAACCAAGCAGTTAACTAAACACCACAACAAATGAACCAAACATTAACTAAGAACCACATTGCACAATATAACTTACTCCTAATAGATGATGAGACAATTGACCAAACCAAGCATGTTTAACAACTTGGAAATATAGCAATTGTATTTGTTTCTCATGTATTTACTATAGCCAAATTCAATTTATTCCTCACATGGTATACAATAACAGAATGCACCCACAACTATTGAACATCACATTGCAGAATTGAACCAAATAGTTAACTAAACACCACAATACAAATGAACCAAATGTTAACTGAGCACCACATTGCATAATGTATAACCAAACCAAGCATGCTTGACAACTTGGAAATATAGCAATTGTATTCGTTTCTCATGTATTTTATAAAGATAATTTCGATTTATTTCTCGCATGGAAGACAATACAAAATTGCAGCCTGAAGAATTGAACATCACATTTGCAGAATTGAACCAAACAGTTAACTGAAGACAACAACTAATTAACCAAACAGTTAATAAGTGAGCACCACACTGGATGATATATAGAACATATACACTAGAGCAACAGATTGCATGGTAAAATTAGATAGCACAATTCACTAGAATTTGTGAAGGAAAGGCAGGAGCAGCACACGCAACGGGTAAACTGAGCATGCTTAACCGGCGTAGCTAGAAAATGGCAAGGTGCTCCTCCAAGATCTGGGGGTCAGCACGAATGACAGCCATCACGACCTCATCCGCGCGTGTGGCCGTGATTTCGTTCTCCGCTGCCAAATGCTCCTTGAGATCCTGGCTATACTACGTGCACCACGGCTTAGGGAGGCGCTTATTTGGTGGAGGGGTTGGTGATTTGGGTGGAAGGTGTCGCACCGGCGGTCAGGGCATGTGGGATGTGGTAGGAGGAGGAGGATGGGGGTCGGGTGTGGATTACCTACCTGGATAGACGAGGTCGAGCAGCATGAAGGAGGATCACCGGCGAGGAGGCGGCGCTGCAAGTAAGGAGTGAAGGTTTCAACTTGGAAAGGAAATGCAAAAATAGGAGAAATGTGGCTTTTGGTAAGGGGGAGGGGGAGGGGAGGTAGATATTTCCGCGGAAGCCTAAAATTTGGAATCGCTTCAGCGAAAAAACTAGCGTGCAAAGTTTCTTCAGACACCGTCCCTTATTCAGAACTATGTATGATATGTGAACATCACAAATGATTCAGATAGCTTAACCCATGTGTGATGAGTTTGAACGTCAAAATTTTTGGTTTGAATTTTCCTGGTTAAAGTGGTCATCCACGTCATTGCATAATTTGGGTACACAAAGGAGACTACAACACACCCACACTTCTTAATCGAGCAAGTTCAGCAAATAAACAGAGCTAGCTGACCTAAACATTACTCTAACAAATTAAAGACCAACACTCTTTATTAAACAAAACAAAGAGTACTACTACGGTTGGTCTCCTGGGGAAGGGGCTCCATGGCATCCATCGCACCATACTCGGCAAGCATCTCGCCATCCGTGTTGGCCATCTCTTTGGAAAAGGCCGCCATGAGCTGGGCGTGGGTGGCCATGATCTGGGTTGGGAGGGGCTCCCTCATCGCAAGGTATGCGAAGGAGGAACAGACGGCTACTCGAACGCTCTCGGCGATTGCCAACTCTTCGGTCGTGGGTTGCCGACCGTTGTCGGAGAAGCTTCATTTGATTTGTGCGATGACCGCCACGAGCTGGGCGTGGGCGCCCTCGACATGGTCGGGGCGGCCTCCATTAGGGCTAAGGCCGCCGCTGCGGAATGGACAGTTGCTGTGCCGCTCTCGCCAGTTGCTATCCCTGAGGCAGATGTTGCTGCTGCCACCTGAGAAGCAACAACGGTCGTTTGGGCTGCCTTGGCTGCCCGGTCGAAGTTGCGACCGCGCTCATGCACCTTGTTAGCACGTGCATGGCGGCTGCGGTCGCGCTCTCGCCGGAGTAGGCCGCCGAATATTCCCTCATGAGGCGGGTCCATGTCCCCATCTTTCACCGGTGACGATTGAACAGTGAAATGATATTTGGGGAGCGAGCTAGTGTGCTTGACACGCCGGTGTGGACTGTAGCCGACGCACCTTCTCGCATAAGCCATAGGTGTATTATACACCGATGGTGCTCCAGGATATTTTGTGTTGTATCTCACACGGTTGGGGATAATAAACTATGTGGGATCTACTTGATTTTTCATCTTGATTTGAATTACATAATGGGTCACAGCGGCAATGGATAGTGTTTGAATTGCTAGACCTTTTATCTGCAGTGAACATGCAACTATATGTCTGTCGTCAAAGAATTGGAATTATTCAGGGTTCGTTTGGACATTTTATACATTAAATTGGTTTTCTAGCTATTTCAGGTGCACAATTCAAAATTAAACTTTATGCACATGCTCCGGTGCAGCAACATGGGTTGTAAAATCATATATGTGTCCATGGGTTTATGCTTATGTCCCATGCAAGAAATGGGGATGAATTTTGAACACCACAGCACCGTGGCTCTCCGGCAAACGTCGACGTACTTGCTTTTGTAATTCTAGTAAATCCAAAAGTCGTCCTAAATTCATGAAACTTGGCATGCTATCATGGAGCGGCATCAACATGCCGTGGTAAAATTTTTGTCCCATTTGGGGCAGTTTTGGGTATAAGCTTCTCATAAACCAGAGCTTCTCACAACAAGTGTGATGGTTTCGGTAGGGAACGTTCCACCTTTCTGGATGAAACGATATCCGTTGCCTCTTCTCGATTCCAATTTTTTTCCTAGTGTCAACATAGAATAACAGAGTGTTTTGTCAATTTTTGGGATTTTTCGGGCTTCGCTTGGACATTTTTATACATGAATCGAGTTTTCTATGCATTCATGTGCATAATTCAAATTTGAACTACATGCACATGCTCTAATGCATATAAATTAGTTGAAAATTCAAATCCGTGTCCTTGGTTGCATGCTTAGGTCCCATGCAACACATGGGAATTAATGTCAAAAACCCTGCCACTGTCACTCCGCCACAAACATTGAGATACCTAGTTTTTAAATTCTAGTAAATCCAAAGCTCATCTGAAATTCATGAAACTTGGTATGCTGTCATGGAGCAGCATCAACATGCCGTGGTAAATTTTTTGTCCCATTTGGGGCAGGTTTGGGGATATGCTTATCACAAACCACAGCTTCTCACAACAAGTGTGATGATTTCGGTAGGGAACATTTCACCTTTCTGGACGAAACAATATCCATTGCCTCTTCTCGATTTCATATTTTTTCCTAGTGTCAACATAGAACAACAGGAGTGTTGTGTCAAATTTTGGGATTTTTCGGGGTTCGCTTGGACATTTTTATACATTAACTGAGTTTTCTATGCATTCATGTGCATAATTCAAATTTGAATTACACGCACATGCTCTAATAATGCATATAAATTGGTTGAAAATTCAAATCTGTGTCCTTGGTTGCATGCTTAGGTCCCATGCAAGAAATGGGAATGAATGTCAAACACCCTGCCACCTCACTCGGCCGCAAACATTGAGATACCTGCTTTTTAAATTCTAGTAAATCCAAAGCTCGTACGAAATTCATGAAACTTGGCATGCTGTCATGGAGCGTCATCAACATGCCGTGGTAAATTTTTGTCCCATTTGGGGCAGGTTTGGGGATATGCTTCTCACAAACCAGAGCTTCTCACAACAAGCCAGATGGTTTCATTAGGGAACGTTTCACCTTTCTGGTTGAAACGATATCCACTGCTTCTTATTCTTTCAAAAAAATTCCTAGTATCAACATAGAACAACAGGAGTGTTGTGTCAATTTTTGGGATTTTTTGAGGTTTGTTCGGACATTTTAATGCATTAACTGAGTTTTCAATGCATTCATGTGCATAATTCAAATTTGAACTACGTGCACATGCTCTAATCACTGTACAATGATGTGCTATACAAACGGTTTTTAACCCCTTTCCACGACGGCATTTGGAATCGTCGCCAAGTGAGTGTGGGCGATAGGGGGGTCCTTCCCACACGACCCAGAAACCATCAGGGATAGGCCCTCCTCGGACACCAAATGAGCTCGTGTGCGATCGAGCGAGGCATCAAAACCCAATCATTTCCGTAGGTATGTACATCCCAAACGGTGAATCCTAGAAAAAACATTTCCGTAGGTATGTATATCACACACAGTTCTTTGTGTGGAAGCGTTGTGCAAGTACTACAAAATAAAGACACATCCGTGACATTTTGGGCCGAACGAAATTTTTTCTGTCATACTTATGACACTTCTATGACGATAATTGTGACAAAACCTGGTATCATCATAGATGTGGTGGGCTCCTACTTCTATGACAAAAAATCATGACAGAAAATGGGCTTTTTGTCCTGGGCGGGCCGGAGATGCAGCGGCATGACATTCATTGGGCCATCCTTGACAGAAAAACCGTGGTAGAAGTGAGGGAGAGGAAAATATCGGGGTCTTCCCGGTTATGGTGGGTGGTCAGGGCCGAGCGATGCATGGTGGTTTGCGAGTTTCTCTCGTACACGCACGCGCGTGGATGCGAGGCGTTGTGCTCTAACTGAACCTGAATGAGGCGTTCGCCTACTGAACCCGAGCGATTGCACTGCAGGCTACGTGTTATTGAACCCGAGCG
Organism: Triticum aestivum; assembly: GCF_018294505.1. Taxonomy (NCBI): domain Eukaryota; kingdom Viridiplantae; phylum Streptophyta; class Magnoliopsida; order Poales; family Poaceae; genus Triticum; species Triticum aestivum. Next base: position 535,255,847 of record NC_057795.1, read on the forward strand.
ATCGATCGATGGCTGTTAACTGAACCGATGGAGCGATTCCTTCGCTACTGCTGCTAACTGAAGCCGATCGATGCCGCCTCTGGATGAACAGTGAGTGTTTGCTGGGGGGTTTGGATGAACAGTGAGCGTTGCTGGGGTGTTTTGATGAACAATGAGCGGTGGGGGTGGATGAACAGGACCCCGTGGTGTTGCCTCTGGATGAACAGGACCCCGATCGATCGAGCCGGTTGGGGCTAGATGAACAGGACCCCGTGGAGGGCTGGATGAACAGGACGACCCCATGGAGGGCTGGATGAACAATAGCCCATGGAGAGGTGGATGAACAGTAGCCCGTGGAGGGGTGGTTAAACAGGAGCCCATGGAGAGGGGTGGTTGAACAGTAGCCGGTGGAGTAGCACGCGGTGGAGGCTAGATGAACAGGAGCCCGTGGATGAACAGTCACAGGTGGAGGTTGGAGGAGGTTGACGGTGGATGAACAGTAGCCCGTGGAGGCTGGAGGAGGTCGACGGTGGAGATGAACAGTATCCCGTGGAGTCTTGTTTTGCGGTACGCCACACCCCTCCCGATGAACATGACCCCCCGTTTCGACTGTAGCGCTCCAACACAAGTCCGTTTCCTCTGTTTTGCGGTATGCCACACCCCTCCCGATCAACAGGACCCCGTTTCGACCGTAGGAGGTCCAACACAAGTCCGTTTCTTCCGTTTTGCGGTACGCCGGACCCCTCCCGATGAACAGGATCCCATTTCGAACGTGACCGGTCGAACACAAGGTTGTTTCCTCTGTTGTGCGGTACGCCAGGCCTTGTTTCCATCGGCTGTTCTGTCCAAGCCCTCCCGATGAACACGACAACACATTCCGTTCTGACCCAGCCGGTTGGCTCCCCATGAACACGACGACGATGCAGTTTCTTCGTTCCGACCTAGCCATGTACACGAGCCCTAGCCATATGTATGCGCGAGTAGGCATTTGAGACCCCGCCCATATGTACGTACGTGGCAGTATTTACTTTCTTGCACCCTGGCCACTGTATGTACGTGTATATACTACATGCACACCTCTACTACAACACGTGCGCGCCTCTACATCGACCAGTATGTACGTACACGTTCACGACCAGAATGACAACGCTATGTACGCTTCGACCAGGTGGATGCCAACTTTCAGGCACTTCCTTGCGTGCGAAGATGTAGCTGGAGGGTCCCAACAGTCAGGGGGCGAATCATTTTTTTGGCCGTAATATGGGACCACTTCCTTGCGTGCGAAGATGTAGCTGGTAGGTCCAAGCAGTCAGGGGGGAAACGTTTTTTTTACGAAATACGGTAGCCCATCCGGTGGGTCCCTGCTGTCAGTTGGAGGAATAATTATTTTGCGCGTAATAAGGAGGCACTTCCTTGCTGCGGCCATGGACCCAGCTGTCAGCCTTTCCACGTATAGTCCACGTCCGATGGAACTCGTTCCTTGACCATGTTGACCATGCCGCACCGAGAGCACCAGGACGATGGACGACGGCGAGGCCTAGGAAGGGGATGACGCGGAGCTGGGGAAGACACAGCAGTGGAAGCCCGCGCGGAGAGGAGTACGAGGGTTCACTAGTTCGGCTGCGGTGTGAGGCTGCCGTCGCCACAGGGCCTGGCCAGCAGTGGGAATAGTAGGGGCGGTGAGGCCTCCTCGGCAGCATAGCCGACCACGGGAGGCAGGAGCATGCGGCACGACCGGCACTACTTTGGGCGGCTGGAGCACGAAGACCAGAGGTTGAAGAAGCACGACGGCCGTTGGATGGACATCGTACGATCAGTGGAGCTAGAATCGTTCATATTGACTAAGTTGACCAAGCCCTCCATCCCCGTCAACTTAGTAGGCCCACAAGTCAGCCTCCCACCAAGGTGAGTCCTAGCTCGCAGGGGGAGTATTTATTTTTTTATGCGTAATAAGGAGGCACTTCCGGTGGGTCCGAGCTGATAGCATGGGGAACGTTTTTTTCGCGAAATACAGAGGCCCTTCTAGTGGGTCCCAGCTATCAGGTGGAAGAATCATTATTTTGCGCGTAATAAGGAGGCATTTCCCTATGTGGGCCCCTACTGTCAGCCTCTTCCGATGGCTGTTGTTTGTTGACCATGTTGACCTCGCCGCACTGAGAGCACAAACGCGGTGGACAAGGGCGAGGCGCAGGAAGAGAACCACCCGGAGCTGGCGAAGCCACCGCAGCAGATGCCCACGCTAAGGGGAGTACGAGCGCTGACTGGTCGACTGCGGGGTGAGGCTGACGTCACCCGAAAATAACAGGATGTGTGGGTGGTTAGAGGGATTGCCTGGCGGCAGCACAGCCAGCCACAGGAGGAGGGAGCAGGCAGTCCCACTGGTGCTGGTTTGGGCGGCTGGAGCAGGAAGATCAGAGATTGAAGAAGCACGGCGGCCATTGGATGGACATCCAAGAGTCATTGCTATGTGTTGACTAAGTTGACAAAGCCTTGCGTACGCGTCAAATATTTTTTAGGACAGCGTTATCGTCAACCTAGTAGGCCCAGAAGTCTGCCTCCAAATCTGTGGAAAACAGCATACAACCCATTAGCCATTATTTTCAATAATTTATAGCCCATTTGCTAATTCTTAAGGATATTTGAAGCCCATATTCTTTTTATTAGCATTACAGACCATATATTCTGGGCACTGCTAAAAAATTCAACCAAATTTTTCATATTTCGGTGGGGTCTTCTTTTAATCACAAAATTTCGAGTCACGTTAAAAATAATTTTCAAGGAATTATATCAAAATAAAATTCAAAAAACAATTCTCCGCAAAAAAAAGAATGAAATTTAGAATCTTAACTAGCAACATGCCCGTTCGTTGCACGGAACATGAAGATGCATTTGTATGAGTAGTTTATCTTGTGGGGGAAAAGATGATATTTTAATGTAATTGCTAGTTGGCTTTGGTTTTTATAAGAGTGGAGAGTAGAGAAATCCTGGAAAAAATGATATTTTAATGCAATTGCAGGTTGGCTTTGGTTTAAAAATTTACAGCTCATTTCTTACAACTTATAGCCCATTTTCTGGGGAAGCCCATTTCTTACTACTTACATCCCTCCTCGTCTTGAAAGATTTGCAGCCCAGCAGGGCTGAGAAAAGCAAGTAGGCCTCGGTTTTGGTATTCTCCAAAAAAAGAACTGGGCTAGCCATTTTCAGAAAGAAAAAATATATCAACTAGGCTCATCATGTGCTTAATAAAAGTGTAAGCGTGGGCTAAACAGGGCACAACCCCTGCACAACGAGCAGTTGAGCTCCGTCTCTAAAACTAAAAAACAACCGGGCGATTTGCTGGGTCCCTGGTGTTATCCGCTCGTTGTGTAATTTTATCATTTATTGACTACATTGACAATGGCGTGGGACCTAGTTGTCAAACAATTAGGAGGAAGTATTTTTTTGGCTTGTAATAACGAGGCACGTGCTTGCGAAATGCAATGACCTTGGCGGGTCCCTACTGTCAGCCTCTCCACGTACAGTCCTCTCCTAATTCCTCTTGGTTGTTGATCATGTTGACAACACCAGACGACGGCGGGAACATCGAGCGAACCAAGGCGGAGAATGACGGCGAGGCCTCGGACGGGAACGAACAGCAACCGTGGAAGATGCGGCAGTGTAGTGGCAGGTGGAGGGGAGTACGAGGGTAACAACATGCAACTCAAGCATACAAATGGTACAAAAAGCCCAAGGATTAATTGTTCATCAAATTTTTAGAAAAAACCCAGATTGAACATGGCATTAACATCTAACCCAACTACTCTTTTTTTGCACTCACAAACAAATGGATCAGTCTGATCCATAAAATCAACATCCTGTGCAAAAATTTTTTATTTCAGGATGACTACAACTTGTTCTAAATAGAAGCTGAGCACGTTTAGAAGCCCATTTGTCCACCTGAAACTTCTTTTTTTGTTGTTCAACACGTCCGTCTGTGAGAAATCTCTTGCGGTAAAAATTAAGCCTCATGGACAATAGTAACCTCGCATTCAACAGGAAGAATGTGACAAAGCTTCTGTTTGCCTGGTTGGATGCATATCGTTCCATCGTTATTGTCCTCAAATGAATGTCATGAGAACTGAGAAAATCCTGGTGCTTATTACGCCATCGATTGGTTATATGTTTTTCTCCATGTGGTTCTGCCTAAGTAGACATGAAGATTGAAAACAGTTAAGGTCTGAAAAAAGAGTATGTCGAAAGAACGACAGCTGAATAGTTAATTCTAGTACAATATATACGGGCTTTCAATGTGCATGAAATCATCACCTCTATATATAAATTCTCCAGAGATCGAAAGCATCGCAGCAAGCCAATAATTATGTCCAGATCAAAACTAGACATTCTGATATATATGATCTTGACAGAATCCAGCAGCATTGATAGGCACCAATGGACAAACTCTTCATTGAGCATATAACATAATATTAGTACCCAAAGTGTACTCCAAGATGATATAAAACTTATGCGCACAAATGAAAAATGCAGCATATGATTACAAATCTATAGATGATAATATATGGTACCTGAAAAAGTAAGGAGCCAAACACCAACTCCTTGTGATCATTAAACAGGTCATGAATTACACCCAAGGTGTCCAGTTTGGGCGCAGAGACGACAGTTATTTGTGAAGGTGTATAACAATTATCAAGGAGCAACCTTTGAAGTGAAGGGGCATCTTCAATGATGAGCTGCTATCCTTTAAAACAAATTCCAATGCTTTTAAGGTGAGGCGACTTTATTTGGAGACAACTGATACGGATTTCTATTCTGAAAACAATCAGCAAGCGCTCCAGGGCAGGGCAACTGGAGTGGATAATGCTGTGCAGTGAGGCCTCCGACAGATAAACCACCACAAGCGAAAGTTTTTTTAGCAGTGGGAGTCGAAGCATCTTTACCAGATCGTCTGGTAGATGGCACCGGGCGAAGGTGGCGGTGTGAAGAGAGGAGGAAAACCGCGAGACGAACAATGGTGGTGTGGGCACAAATTCTTGGTGTGTTCATGGTATGAAACTTTTGTGGTAATGGTACAACTTAAACTGCTGGAGTTTTTCGAATTCAGGGGATGTCAACCAAGCGTCCACTGTGTCGGGTATGGACAGCAGGTAGCGTGTCGGGATGCATAGGCACTGAACGAGGCCCTGCTGGTGAGAAGAGACGATGGCTCTGAGGAGATCAAATTCAGGAAGGATAGATATCTGACGATAGTCGAGATTGAGGGGCACGGTGCACCATAGAGGGCGCCACCGAGTTGAGAGGACTTGTGTGCGGCATCAATCCTTAGTGGGGAGAAGTGAGACGATCTCCTCAAGGATGACGTCCGGGAGATCGCTGATTTAGTCCACCGGATATTCTACCGGTTCCTCAGATCCGGGTTGGGGGGGGGGGGCTCGCCGCTTCTCCCGCGCTGCCGGGTGCGGGATCTACAACCGGCGTCGCCGCTGGCGGGAGCCTCATCTTCTTGGCGCTGGGGCCAGCCGACTCCATTTTCCTTGTGGGCGTCACGCCGAGCTCACGAGTTTGAGATGAGTAGCCAGAGATGAGCCTAGTGGCAGTGCGAGTGGGGAAGAAGGAGGGCTGGGGATTTCTGTAGGAGTGGAAGAAGAGGAGTAGGCTTTTTTGTACGAGTGAGGAAGAAGGTGAGCGGGGGTTTTCTGGACGAGCGAGGAAGATTAGGGAGCGGGGGGAATTGGGGGGAGACGGAAGCGGGAGAGCGTGATGTTCGTGTTTATAAGGCCTGCTGCACTAACTATTCACTTTTTCCCAAGAACCATTCTCTTCTTTTGCGTTGCTGCATTGGAGCTGGCGCATGGTCTTGGCTGACTGGCCATGCATGCAAGATGCATGTGCCCGCTGGCCACTGCATGCGCCTGGTTTGTTACTAGGCCTATTTAATAGGGTGGTTATGGAGTAAATTAAGGAGATTTATTTTCTCTGTGTGCATCCACCAAATTAGAGGATGCGGTACTGGATGCAGACACTCACATTAAACTAAGCTTCAGAAGATATGGTATGCATACTAACATTCAGAAGAACAAAAGTTCAGCATGTTTATGCATATCAATGATTCACCATACTATAACCAATACAAAGCTGTGAGAAGGTGTCGAAATAAAGAAAATTGGTCGATGCTTCTCTGAGCAAAGGGCCTCCCTGCGCACGCATTAATTTCCTGGGCATGCTTGTTTCTTCTCAATGTTGCGAGCACTTTGAGCATGTTCGCAACTCCACAGCTAGCTAGCTGCCTCATCTTGCAATTGATGCTGACACATTTGCAGCAAACACATGAGGCAATAGAGATGACTGAACATGAGTCCACATTGTGCAGTTCCCCTGAAATCATATTCATTGTCCTGAATCTGGAAAGATAGGAAAACAATAGCTATACTTAAACGGTGTTGCAAAACAGTAGCACATATCAATAGCTCGGCATGACAAAATACAATCATCTGGATGAAGGGGATACTGACCTGCCTGAGGAAGATTATATATAATTTCATAAGTCCTTGGTTGATTTCCACCTACGGCTGCACTGCTTGTTTGCTCCTCCACACATGACAGGATCGTTCCGCACTGCATTCAACAAGTCAATGTACGAATAAGCTAATTTCATCTTGCGATGGTCATTGTACCTAGTTATGAATGTAGGAATACCTGGAGCACCATGAGGTTAGCTGACAGCAGGTAGATGCAGCCATATAAATTTTTTGCGGTGCTACCAATTGAGGTTTGTATCCCTTCCCGTTATGAGAGTTGTTCTTGAATTTGGTAGAATGTGATGGCTTGTTCTTTGCATCAAACTTGCCTTTCCCCTGAGATATGTTCTTGTTGTTTTGGGGCTGGTTGGGCTGGAAGTTCTTCTCGTGTACCATGTGGGCACTAGAAGCTCCCTTAGCGACCCGAGCACGTGTGTCTTTTACTCTCGACTTATCCTCAAAATCAAGAGTGCTAATGAGATCCAAAACAGAAAACTCATGTCTCTTATTTTTCAGAGAAGTAGCAAAATCGTTCCACGAAGGTGGAAGCTGGGCAATGATGGTCCCAGCAACAAATTTATCCGGCAACACACAGTTAAAGTACTCAAGTTCCTTAGAGAGTAACTGTATCTCATGAGTTTGCTGAACAACAGAGCCCTCATCAGTCATCTTGTAGTCACAGAATTGCTCCATGACGTACAACTCGTTGCCAGCGGCCGAGGGACCAAACGTGGCCTCGAGCGTAGCCTACATGTCTTTGCTGCTGTCAAACGACATATATGAATCCACAATGGAATCGTCAAGAACACTCAGCAGGGCGGCTTTGAAGAGGGTATCCATGTTCTCAAAAGCTTCATGCTGTGTAGGATTAAGATCGCCCTCAGGCTTACCCTTAGTGGCATCATAGCAGTACATTATCTGAAACCAATATACTGCTCTTGTGCGCCACCTTTTATATTGCACCCCCTTAAAAGTAGGTGGCTTCAAAAGCGCAGCAAAACCATTCGCAATAAATTGCCTCTAATCAGGTTTTTGGATTGGATTGTTGAATATATGAGAAATTTACTATGAGATTTAATCTGAATCAGCAGTAAATAGATCAGGAAGACAATTGCAAACATCAAAGTAATGATGCGTACTAAACTAGGAGGACAGAATCACATACTGTACAGCGGGAGCAGAACCGCTGTGGTTGATGTTGTCACTCATGTCGTTGATGAAGAGGTTACTGAGGTTAGGGAAGAAGGCTGTCATTGAAGAAGTCGTCGCTGGCAGCAGTCGTAGGAGTGTGCTCCCCAAAAACCTGATCGCCCCTCTCCGTACAGGATCACGAAAGGCGGGGTTCGGAGGACTGCTATCCCGTCTCGCGGTGCACGCCGAAAGGAGGACTGGAGAAGAATTGCGTGGCGGCGCTAAGATCTGGAACAATGCGAAATCATATGATAAAGCGGCGGCTAGGGTAAAGCATGTCAGGTCAGTCGTGCGAGTAAGACCAAGTATAATAGTAGGCCTTTGGGCCCCAAACCCCACGTCCAAGTCAATAATAGCCCCACCAAGGTTTGTCTCAAAAATAAATTGAGTAATTAAGGCGTTCGTTAGTCCCTTTAGTATAAATACTATATCATTAATAATGGCCCCACTTTTTGTCTCACAAAGTATGTTGGGGCTCCTGCTACAACCGGCTACAAGTTTACAATCCACTTCTCTTCTCTCTCCTTCAACTAAGCGCAAATACTATATTTAAATCCTTATAGCCTGCTTATGTCATCTAATTGTAGTACTTGCTCTAAAGTTACTCTCCACTGTGTAGTCTGAAATGCCGGGCATGTAGCAAGCGGTGCCCTCGGTTGGCGCTACGCTTCAACGGCGGAAGTAGTGAGAGGTCGCGTCGCCCTGACTTGCCATCAATGTGGAGAGGCGGCCTCAGCTGGCGCCGGGCGAGAAGCACGCGCTGGAGGGGGGAGGGGTTTTTGTTGGGACAAGAAGGTGAGAAGCCAACTTGGGATCGGTCCGGACGGGGAAATATCATGTGCTCCCGTACTCTTCATATGACACTAGTCTATGTTACTACTCCCTCCTTTCCGGTTTATAGAGATGTTTAGAGTAACATAGTAATATGTTACAGTATAAGTTACTCCCCACTATGACCAGCCATGGCCTCTCCCAGTGCTCCACCATGTATAGCTACTAAGCACGTAGGCATAAAATATGATGTGGCAAGTTAATTAAGAAGAGAGAAACTAGTTTGGTGACCGCAGGAAGAAACGGTGGAAAGACAGTTTTGAGTCTATAGCTAATTAAATGAAGCAAGCTTAGCAACAATAAACTAAGCACCTAGGCATTGAAGACTTGAGTTACTAAGCCATTTAATGCACTTAGCACCTCATCTAAGCACATCTAAGCACTTAGAACTTTGCACCCCCTTGACCATGGACCTTGATGGTGTACATCACCTTGTGTCTCATAATTTTCCTCGTCATCATCTGAGTCCTGGAAGATCTTACCCATATCATCATTAGGCATGCAGCCGCCTTGATAGACAACATGCGCAGAAGGAGTAGAGGCGACTGGGGATGCACTCTGTACATGCTCGTGTGCATGCAGCGTGCCTGTTTTTCCATTGGTGCTAGCTCTATGGCCGAGGTTGCGGTCGTCTTCGTCTCCGACTAGTTGTTGAGAAATGATGGCAAAGAGGTGCTGCAAGAGATGCGTATGCGCTGTTGTGTGCGAGCTTCACTGTAGCACGACGAACCGGACGTCATCGTAGATGGCGCATGCCTCCATGCAGCCGAGTGTGTGCACATGCATGTGTTATTCACGTGCATTTTGCGGCCGAGTGTGCGTGCATGCACATGTTGTGTACGTGCGTTGTGTGCTCCATGTTGTGCGTGTATGTGCATGAGTTGGATCAGATGGAGTTAGTGCGTTGGCTTGTGTACATGCGTGGCTGCATGCGTCCTCTACATGCGTGGCTTGTTGCGTGGTTATCAATATAAACTATAAAACATCTTCAACTTAGTATCCTGATGTATCATTTCTAGTGGTTAGCGAAGAGTTCATGTTCTTTTATTTGTTTATATGTGGGCAGGCGGCAAAAACAGGGGAAAATGCGTAAGGTTCCTTGCAGACACTCCACCGCGAGGTTCCTTGGTCCTTCTCGGTCTTCGGGAATCTATGTACTTCAACTCTTTTCTTTTAAGTGAGATTTCTTCATCCTTTTCCCAACACGTGAGACATCTAGCATCAAGGTGCACATGTGATGCAAGAAAATGGAGATAATCAGATAAGCAGTGCGTAAGTGAGTCGCGCACTTCGACGGCACCTACGCAATATTTTTTCTCCTCGATGGCATGTGAATAGTGCACGTACTCAATGACGGAGCACGAAATGGTAGCAATGACATGGTCAGCCCTTTTTTGGAGAGAGTGCCTACTAAATAACTTTGATGTGTCCCGTCAACTCGCAGAACAACGAGAAGCTTGATTATGCCTTCTCCCTCGCTAGCGCGTGCGCGGTGGCTCGCAGCACGAGGAGAAACTTTTGCTTACAAGCGGTGGACGTGCAACAGTTCATTTGGTGTCAGATTGCCAAAATTAGTACTGTAGAACCGTCGAGTTTCGGAAGAGGCGAAGAGCCAAGCGCATGGTCTACTAACCTTAGGCTAGGCGTAGTGGGAGTAACATAAGTAGGGGTACCTCCTATTTTTTATTCTAGAAACAACCACACATGAATATCAAGGTGCTTGTTACGTAGAACAAATTTCCTGGAGTCCGTGCTCATCCCTCATCTATCTCTCTTCTCAGCCATCCTGCGGACGCGCGGAGCCCATCGTCTGTTTGCTCATACGCGGTCCCACATGTCAGTGAAAATGCAAGAGGACCCACTGAACCTGCACATCTTTCACCTCGACGTGCTGGTGATGAAAAACGAATCCAATAAAGATCTTCGGTGGCTGCTTTTGGAGTTACTCAAGAGTAGTAAGATTCTATTTACAGTTTAACCCAAGATGCACATCATGTGGCTTCAACTACCACTCTATTTTCTTGCATGACACGACGTGGATGTTGGATGTCCCACATGTCGGTAAAAGGAGGAAGAACCCGACCAAATCTTCGGTTGTGCTCTCGGATTAGACTAGTTGTGCTAACTTAAATTTTTATTGTGTAGAATGGATGCAAGTTTTGGTATTGGAAAGAAGAGTACATCGATATATTAATAGAGCGCAATTTAGTAGATGTTCTAGCACTTTTAGCTAGCATAGAGGCTAGAGATGAGACTAGTGCACTTGTTGATAGAATAGAGGCTAGACATGAGACTAGATGCGAGGAAGCAACGTCTACTTCTTTACACTCGAAGAAGAAAGAAGCACGCGAGATCGAGCCTCTGCAGATCAACAATGAATGCATCGAGAAGGCACTAATCCAACTCAAGAGCAGTTATGGAAGGTGGATATCTTCTAAAATGTATTCTTGTGGTTCTTGTTTTCTTTGGTCTTTCTTTTCTAGTCAAAATTTTGGTGATGAATTTCCATGTACCAAAAAATAAATGATGAAAAAAAGATATGTGTTTGCAAAGAAAAATGTACGCGGCCGGGATGCGACCGAACATTCGGCACACGGCCACCGCATCCGAGAAATGGCCTACACACGACCCCATTGCCCTACCCAAACAGACAGAATCCGGGCAAAACGGAGGTCCATTTGGGGTCTTGCGTTGGAGTTGGCCTTACAAGTGGGACCGCAGTTGAGGAAACCGACTATCGACAAACCCCCACCTCGCCCGCCGTGTGGTGGCTGAGTTAGAGAAACGACGAGGTTGAAAAGATTGCTCTAGCACAGACTCCAAGAAATATGGTGTCAGATGGAAGTCATGCTGGTGGCATGTGCCGTACTCCTGGACATGAATGCTTGTTCTGGCCCATGCCACCCTACTACTCCTACTACTTATATAGTACTAGTAGTATCGAGGGTTCGAGGTGCTGGTTACGTACAGTGAACACATTAACATATGGCAGTAAAAACACCTGCCCGACGCGCGAAGCATGTGAAGCTAGTACAAATAGTGTACTATATTGTTGATTGGCCTCATCCGATAACCTGTTGCAATGCACGTACAATTATGTATTCGGAAAATATTTTTTTGCATCGTCGCAACACTGACTCAAAGAAGCGACTCGAAAGCCATTCATAAATTTAGTAAGTTTATCACAGGCATATCATTTTATTACATACAACAGGTCATCAACCCACATCGACAACGAGGATACATTATAAATACTAAAGTTTTCATCGCACAACAAATAACAAGCAATGAAATGAAATTCAACTCAACCAATCCTCGGCGTTGGAAACACTTGCTTTGAACCACAAGTGATTCTCTGGGACGGGCCATCTATTGTCCATCTCGAGACCAAGGCATGACTGATCATCCGGGCTGAAGCGGCCTAGTATATCAGTACCAGGGTAGGGAACCACCCAAATGTCCGAGGTATAGATACAGTTGCTTCTCATAAATAGTAGTAATGTTGTGTCAACAGCAGTTGGATCGCCTTTCACCATCATCAGATAGTTTTGTCCAAGGAGGAGCGAGTTTTATCCAAGACTATCAATACTGTACCAGGGAGAAGGTGTTGGCACTAGCACACTAGTATCCATCCCGAATACCATGCAAAGAGTGTTGGAATAGGTCCGGAGAGTGCGACCATGGGAGACAACACGTGCTGCCTCAGTAGTAACAAACTCAGTGCGCTGTATACAGACAAGAAGAGGTGACCCATCGGAATTAGTTGCCATGCGCCACTGAGTATATAAGTTTTGCTCATCTTCATGCTCGTGATCATCACCATCGTCATCTCCCCCTTGGTTATAAAATTTTTCAAGTATATGTGGTGGAATGTTCACAGGACCTTGGAAACACAAGAAGAAGGTTAATTAGTAAAGGGAAACTTGCTAACCCGCATGCATGTGGATGAAACAATTATAATTATGGTGGAAGAAAAATGTACTGAAACTACGAGGATCCCATGCAAAAACAATGCCATCAGTGGTGGAAGCAAACACAAGACCCTCGTATTGAATTGCATCACAGTACACATCCGTGTATAGAAACTGATTTTTGTGCAATATCCATCGAGTCGAACCACAAAGGACGGCAACAAGCTTGTTGAAGATAGCAACAACTTCATAGTTCTTGTAATTCCAAGAGCAGTTGGGAACTCAACAAATTGCTATCTTTCATAGAATACAGTCACCATGATCGTATTTCAACGTGCGTAGAATACCGGTGTGCTCAACCTCTGGCAGTCTGCTGAGATTTTTCAAAGTGGAACCCGGTGACAAGTGTACACATTCACAAGTTCCCACTCGCAGTTGTACCCAATGCAAACAACCCAATCTCCATTTGCGCCTGCCCAATCCTTTCCCTCAAGCGATGGCATCTTAACATCATACGTATCATTATCAAGCGGCATCAACTTGCACAAGGCGAGGCCTCCATCGTCCCCGCGCCAGTCATCAGGGTCATGGCGAAGAAGATATGGGAGATCAAACCGCTCCTGGACCCTTGGGTTCCTTGTAATGATGTTATTAGTTGAGTCAAGAATGGTCTTGAACGAACCTACCATGCTAGCTGAGGTGATGACGTCACACCGATCAATGAGTTCCTCCACTACGTCATCTTTCAGATCAGGGCAAGAATAACAGGGTCGTTTCCGGCCTATTCCCTCCATGGAGAAGACGATCGAACAATGGCAGAAGGAAGGGTGAAGGCAAATGGAGGAGGGAGGAAGAGCATGCGACAACAGTTCCAAATCAAGAGGGAAAGGCAAAGAGTCGGTGGACGGTTGCCAGTTTGCCACGGTACACAAAGAGGCGCCCCGGCCTACACGTCCGTTCAGAAATACTAGTAGAAAAGGACTCACCGTCGTCTCACTGACATGTTGGAACGGGACCACATGTCAACGAAACATGGTGTGTAATTTCTCGTGCAAAATGCGATCTGGCTGCGTTGGCCCGAGGTGCCACATTAGTTATTTTTTTGAAAGTTTGCCCCATTAGTTATCGACCTTTATTTTTTAACATACAATCTGAATGGATAGCTCCTGTGGTCATCACACGTGAGCGGATATATAGGTGGGCTAGGTGGGCAGGCGGTTGAGCAGGCGACAACAATCTAAGTGCTAAAAGAGTTGATCCAATGCTTGATTTTGTTTGGATTTTCCAACTATGACCATTGGATAGAGTGTCAATGGCTTACGTTCAAAGTTATTCTCATACTATTGAATTTTTGGTTCAGTTGCTGTGCTTCTACCGTCCAATATTCACGTGTGGTTGTTTCTAGAGTAAAAAAGGAGGTATTAGTACTTATTGTGGGAAATGTGAAATGATGGTTGATCCGCCCGAGAAACTTATTACTGTGGGAATATGGGAGTACCAGCGGATTCAAGGAACAGAGAAATGATGGTTGCTTCATTCGAGCAACTTACTATGGCAAAGGTGGGGCTTTGTGATTTGACTGCTCACTAGTCATTACTATTGCGGCGCAACAACCGGGGTGAATCTTTCCTTGCAGTTGTGTTGTGCACTCAATATTGCTGCATGGCAGGTGGATCCGGATGAAGGATGTCCAACATGTCGGTGAAACGAAGTTGAATTGTTTCTGGCATTGCTATCAATCCTTCAGGATTTGTTTATATGTATGCATAATTTTAATGAAATTGTACTATGATGCTATGAAGGTTTCAACTTTGGTTCCCGCAGGAAGAAAAAGGTTTCAACTTAGGATTCATGTGTCTTGCCTCAAGATTATCTCGTTACAACATTCCATCAAATACAAATGAAACTACCATGGCTACCATGGCTAATGCATCTCAATGGTTCGCATATCAGCACCAATATTCACATCACAACTGAAGACAAAGTTGTGAGAAGGTGTACAAATACAAAAAAAATATAAATGATCGATGTTGTTTGTAGGCATGGCTCCATTTCCTTGACACAGTGTTCATTGCTTGGCAGCTAGTTTCACCCAGCTTTGTAGCCAAAAAAGAGGTGTATGGAGGACACCACAATCTGATCATTTTGTGCAGCTCCACTAAAATCGAGCGGACCATCCCTGTTTGCAAAGATATCCTGTCAGTGTGATTACAATAATAGTGGAGCTAGATGATGTAACATAACACACATAAATAGAAGCTGATCACCTCTACGATATCTCTTTAGGACTAACTTCTTGTTGGAGAAGATTAGGCACGGAGTTGGATGAGGAGGATAGTAAAACCAATCTCCCTTTCTGCAGTCCCACAGAAATGTAAAAACGTTGCCCGTGTGACATTTTGGCGGAACTGCACAAAACACTATTAAGAAAAAAGTGATATGTGCAGTTCACCAAAAGGTCGCAATAGCAACGAGGTGAAAATGGATAGCCTGTTTGTAAAAGGAGGTAGAAAGGAAACAATTACTGCCCAATAACACAAGTTGAAGACACATATGCCAACAAAAAAGAATCATATTCCATGTAATAAGGGAAAGATAGCACATGGTGGTTTATCAAAAATGGTTTGAGGACGAGATTGCAAGATGGGAAGTACGCCGGCCGAGATACGATTTAAGAAAACAACTAAAGAAGATTGACATGCAGCAATGTGGGAAGATGGGCAGTGGAGCAAGGCTGGAGGAAGCTGTACCTGAGGGTCGTCAGGATGTTACTAGGAGGGCGCCGGCGGCCGGGATCTGCCCATACTGCGGCAGCGAGCAAGTGGCAAAGGCCTTACCGTGCCGGAGCTTGGTCAGAGAGAATGGCGGGTACCGTAGATCGGGACGTGCTGCCTCAACGCCGTCGAACGGAGAGACGATGCACATCCACCCTTTCCGCCGGCGTACGGGATGCGGCCGGATCACTGACCAACGCTGAGAGAGAGAGAGGCCACTGCCGCCTTGTGTGAGATGGTGTGACGAGAGACATACCCATTTTTCCATTTTCCCCATGGCAATCGTTTTATATTCTGTATGTGCCATTGAGGAATATATATCTTTGTTTAATACTAATGCGTCAAGTCGAACTTTGTTCCGTCTAGGCATGGTACCCGACCCTCCTTCGAGTAAACAACCGTTGCACGCGTCAAATTATCATGTGGGCTGCCTTTTCATACAGAAATGAACTCCTCCGTGTAGCCGCGCGGGTGTGGCCGGGAACGAGACGTGAGTACGTGCGTCCTGCGTGCACCTCTTCTTTAGGTGCAGGTACGTACGTGGGTGGGAGTGAGAGAGATGGTTTGTGCGAAACAAAGGCAATGTGTTGATGATATCTCAAACAGAAAAACGTAACATATGCAATGTGTGTGAAACGGAGTCATGGGCGTGAGATATCGATAGAATTGAAAAGAGGGATGAAGTGTGTGGCCGTGCGATCGATAAAGA
This sequence comes from Triticum aestivum, assembly GCF_018294505.1. NCBI lineage: Eukaryota > Viridiplantae > Streptophyta > Magnoliopsida > Poales > Poaceae > Triticum > Triticum aestivum. The sequence goes on from NC_057795.1 coordinate 535,271,754, forward strand.
GTGCCACCGAATTTGTGTTTGACCATGTCAAAGATACAGGCCGGTTGGCCTACTGGAAATTGAGAGGGTAGAGGTGCGGTTTTTCTCCATGGCATGGATACCTACCTACAACGTTCGACTATCGGTGTGTGTGTGGGGGGGGGGGGGGGGAGGGGGTAGAGACCAATCGACTAGTATATGTGTGGGGAAGGAGAGAGACCTAGCTATGTATTGAGGGAGATCGATCGACATCCATGGATATGTGTAGCAGAGGAATAAGGTTGGGAGAAAGAAAAAGGTAGAGCGTCGGAGGGTTGGTGGTGGAGTGGCGTCTCACAAATGGTGGGAGAGGCTTGCTAGACAAATGGAGGGTACGAGTGAAATATCAAAAAGAGAGGGCGGGGGATGTCTATCTGTCTATGCATGTGCGTGTGAGAGACGGGTCGGGAGGTATGCAAGGATGATGAGGGGAGACGATATGGTTCTGGTAAGCATACATAACTACATAGGGAGATCAACCATCGTGTTTCCGAGAAAGGGAGAGACATAACTAGCGAGGTAAGTGTATCGGTGCGTGGGGAAAACGAATTATAGTAGACCTCGATATATGTAGGGAGATCAGTACGTATATACGCCTGCATGTGTTAGAAGCAAATAAGGCCGGGAGAGACAGACAGGGGGAGAGGGGTGCAGCTAGGAGGTGGTGCGAGAGGCCTACCATGTCGAGGGGGGAGGAGTGTATGAGTATGAGATCAATGAAAAGAGGGGCAGGAGTGTGCACCTGAGTGGAACCGTATTGGACATAGGGGGGCATGGACGGTGAGAAGAGAAGAGGGGAAGTATATATCACTACAAAAAAAGACACATCCGTGACATTTTGGGCCGAACGAAATTTTCTTCTGTCATACTTATGACACTTCTATGATGATAATTGTGACAAAACCCGGTATCATCATAGATGTGGCGGGCACCTACTTCCATGACAAAAAATCATGAGAGAAAATGGGCTTTTTGTCCTGGGCGGGCCGGAGATGCAGCTGCATGACATTCTTTGGGCCGTCCATGATGGTAAAAACCATGGTAGAAGCTAGGGCGAGGAAAATTTTGGGGAGTTCCCGGTAACGGTGGGTGGTCGGGGGCCGAGCGATGCGCGTGCCTCTCATACACGTACGCGCGTGTGTGCGAGGCATTGGGCTGTAACTGAACCCGAGCGAGGCATTGGGCTCTAACTGAAGCCGAGCGATTGCACTGCAGGCTACGCATTACTGAACCCGAGCGATCGATCGATGTCTGTTAACTGAACCCGATCAAGCGATTCCTTCGCTACTGCTGCTGACTGAAGCCGATCGATGCTGCCTCTGGATGAACAGTGAGCGTTACGGGGGGGGGGGGGGTGGATGAACAGTGAGCGGTGGGGGTGGATGAACAGGACCCCGTGGTGTTTCCTCTAGATGAACAGGACCCCGATCGATCGAGCCGGTTGGGGCTTGATGAACAGGTCCCCATGGAGGGCTGGATGAATAGTAGATGGTGGACGGGTGGATGAACAGTAGCCCATGGAGGGGTGGTTGAACAGGAGCTCGTGGAGAGGGGTGGTTGAACAGTAGCCGGTGGAGTAGCGCACGGTGGAGGCTGGATGAACAGGAGCCTATGGATGAACAGTCGCAGGTGGAGGCTGGAGGAGGTCGACGATGGATGAACAGTAGCCCGTGGAGGCTGGAGGAGGTCGACGGTGGAGATGAGCAGTATCCCGTGGAGTCCCGTTTTGCAGTACGCTGCACCCCTCCCGATGAACAGGACCTCCGTTTCGACCGTAGCGCTCCAACACAAGTCTGTTTCGTCCGTTTTGCGGTACGCCACAACCATGCCGATCAACAGGACCCCGTTTCGACCGAAGGAGGTCCAACACAAGTCCGTTTCCTCCGTTTTGCAGTACACCAGACCCCTCCCGATGAACAGAATCCCGTTTCGAACGTGGCATGTCGAACACAAGGCCGTTTCCTCTGTTCTTTGGTCCGCCAGGCCTCATTTCCATCGCGTGTTCCGTCCAAGCCCTCCCGATGAACACGATAACACATTTCGGTCTGACCCAGACGGTTGGCTCCCCATGAACATGACAACGACGCTGTTTCTCCGTTCCGACCCAGCCATGTACACGAGCCCTGGCCGTACGTATGGGCGAGTAGGTGTTCGAAACCCCGCCCTTATGTACGTACGTGGCCATATTTTCTTTCTTGCACACTGGCCGCTGTACGTACGTGTACATGCTACGTGCACGCCTCCACTATGACACATGGGTGCTTCTACATCCACCAGTATGTACGTACACATTTGCGACCATAATGACAATGCTACGTATGCTTCGACCAGGTGGGTCCCGACTATCACGCACTTACTTGCGTGCGAAGATGTAGATGGTGGGTCCCAGCAGTCAGGGGGGCGAATCATTTTTTTGCCCGGATGCACTTCCTTGCGTGCGAAGATGTAGCTGGTGGGTCCCAGCAGTCAGGGGGCGAATCATTTTTCGTGAATTATGGTGGACCGTCCGGTGGGCCCCTGCTGTCAGGTCGAGGAATAATTATTTTGCCTGTAATAAGGAGGCACTTCCTTGCGGCCGCCATGGACCCAGCTGTCAGCCTCTCCACGTACAATACTCCAATGGAAATCGTTCATTGTCCATGTTGACCACGCCAAACGGAGAGCACCAGGGCGGTGGATGACGGCGATGCCTAGGAAGGGGACGACACGGAGCCGGGGAAGACGCGACAGTGGAAGCCCGCGCGGAGAGGAGTACGTGGGTTCACTGGTTGGGCTGCGGTGTGAGGCTGCCGTCGCCACAGAATAACTGGTGTGTGGGTGAGTAGAGGGATGACTTGGCCAGCGGTGGGAGTTGTAGGGGGCGGTGAGGCCTCCGTGGCATCACAGCCGGCCACGGGAGGCAGGAGCACGCGGCATGACCGGCACTAGTTTGGGCGGCTGGAGCAACAATACCAGAGGTTGAAGAAGCACTACGGCCGTTGGACGAACATCGTACGATAACAGGAGCTAGAATCGTTCATATTGACTAAGTTGACAAAGCCCTCCGTCCCCGTCAACTTGGTAGGCCCACAAGTCAGCCTCCCACTATGCTGGGTTCCAGCTGGCAGGGGGAGTATTCATTTTTTTGTGCATAATAAGGAGGCACTTCCTTGCATGAGAAGATAGCTGGTGGGTCCGACCTGTCAGCGTGGGCACGTTTTTTTCACGAAATATAGAGGCCCTTCCGGTGGGTACCAGATGTCAGGTGGAGGAATCATTATTTTGCGTGTAATAAGGAGGCATTTCCTTGTGTGCGGCCGTGGACCCAGCTGTCAGCCTCTCCACGCACAGTCTACTTCTGATGGTGTTGTTCGTTGACCACGTGGACCACGCCACGCTGAGCGCATCCAAGGTGGTGAACGACGGCGAGGCCCCGGACAGCAACGAGCCGAAGATGGGAAGACGCAGGAGTAGAGTCGCAGATGGAGAGGTGTACGAGGGTTAACTGGTTCTAGTGCAGTGTGGTTCGGCAGTCAGTGGAGAAGAACAGGAGGTGTGGAGGGGTGGAGGGATGGCATGCTAAGCAGTGCTGCTAGCAGCATGAGGCGGGAGGTGGTCCCGGCGGCGCTGGAGGAAGAAGACGAGAGATTGACGATGGATGCCGGTCGTTGGATGTAAATCCAACGGCTAACATGTCAGAATCATTAGTTGACTAAATTGACAATGACTTGCGTTGGCTTTGACCTATTGGCCCACATTTCAGCCTCCAAAAATGTTGCACGTGTTCAACCAATTTTTTCAAAATTTACAGTATTTTTTTTGCATGGTAGAATTTACAGTCAATTTGATTTTTTTGAATTACAGTCCATTAGCTGGGCTGGGTGAAGAAATAATGTAGTGTCCATGGGGCCCATTTATTTTATTTCCTAAAAAATTACAGGCCATATGCACTTTCTCGAAATACATGATTTTGCTGGGCTGATTCTAATTATAATGTTGGGTTGGGCTAGCAATGTTATCAAAAAATAAAAAGGGGCTGAGCATTTTGTTATAAATATATTTAAATAATAAGTGATATTATTACATTCGTCCTTAAATCTTACCAAGCTTTTGTACACAATCACTAGGATTTTCGTGGCAAAACAATCCAGGATTTTATTGTTAAGAAATTATTTTTATAAGTTAATAAGATGTGGGATATTGTTTTCTTACATATGTAAGTATTCTGTTAAATATATGATGACAATAAAAATAATATATAATAACATATAAAATAATTTAAATATATATAATATAGTTAGAAGGGAAACATAAGTTGGACGTGGCGTTCCTACTCTTATATAGAAAAATAGAACAGATCTATGTGTTTTCTTCAAAATAATACATAAATTGGGCTGCCGATGTTTCAGGAAAAATAAAACCTCGGATGGGAGGTCCATAGGCCGGTCGATACATGACGGCCCTCAAGAAAATACAAACAGGCCTATGGACCTCCCATCCGAGGTCGTGGGCTGCGCATGTTAAAAATGAAAGCCTAGACGGGGCAGCCCAAAACCCAGCTGATACTTGCCCCAGTGATAATAAATGATACCTGCCAGCTCCCCGGCTTCGTTGTGAATTTATCTCCTATAGTAACTACGTTGAAGCACCTAAAAAATGTAACTATGTTGACAAACCCGTGGGCCCCAATGTCAGTATAGCATTAGGAGGAAGTATTTTTTCGATGAGGCACTTGCTTGCGTACGGCCATAGACCTGGTGGGTCCCGACTGTCCGCCTCTCCATGTATAGTCCTCTCCAGATTCCTCTCGTTTGTTCAGCATGTTCACAACGGCAGACAGCGGCGTCGCGGCGAGCGCACAAAGGCGCAGGAGGGGATCCGACCACCTGAGGAAGTGCCTTATTATTAACGAAACTACTGAACTAGCCTAATGGCCAAGTGGCACTACCCGACAGCTGTTCCGCCCGGGTTCGATTCCAGCAGTGAAGGGAAAATATCTCCAAATTTTTTGCCTCTGCCTTTATTGACATGTGGGTCCCCATTGTCATCTACGCACACCACGTCCAACACTTGCCAAAACTTTGTACCTCGTTTTCTCTGTGTTTCGCACACTCGACATTGTGTGGGCATTTTGAAAATAGCATATCTTTTGACTGTGCATCATATGAAGATGTGCTATGCATGAATGTTGATCAGTATGATGTTAACTGGCTGGTAGTTCCATTTTCGACCATGAATAAAACTTCCAACATGATGTTAACCCTGTTTGAAAAGGCCGTGTTAATATAAATGCTCTGCCTCTGGAAGTTGCAGTTTCTTATCTGAAATTGAACTTGCAGTTTCTTATCTAAAACTGAAACTTGCAGTTTCTTCTCTGAGAATCACATTGTCTGCACTTTTATACTCCTATGAAACTACATTTTTTAAGTGCTAAAAATAGATCTCTAGAATTCATAAAATACTTCATATGCTCAATACTACAAATCTGAAATTCAAAAGACATCCATATCTGAAAGTACTCTCAAAATACACAACACAAAACACAATTCACAACCTGCAAATACTGACAACCCTAAGCTCCTCCTGACAATTCACAACCTGCCCGACTGTTGGGCTGGGGGGCAGTCCCCTCCTATTCCTCGGCGGCAGACAGCCGCCCCATGAGATGATGTGAATAGCGAGGGAGAGGATGGCGGGGAAGCGTCGTCGGGCCAACTGCTTTTCTCCTCTTGCAGTTGGGTTCGGTCGACGAAGACTCCACCGGCTTGCTCTGGCAGGACACCCTCACGAACGACACCCTGTAGATGCTCGATCCTTCAGTCTCTGGTGGATGCTCCATCTGGGATTGATACTCCCACCACCGCTCCCTCATGATCGGATTCAGTGAATCTGTTTGCTCCGTGGCCTAGAGGAGCAGCTCTATGTACTCCCGCGCGACTCCCTCCGGGAGTATCGCTGCCTTTTCACTCTGTTGTAGATATTTGGCCATGGATGTCGCCGTCACCGCTAGTTGGTCCTTGTTGTCAAACCAAGACTGTATCTCCAACATCCTAGCTAGCTTTACAGGGTTGCCGTCTGCGATCCTCACGTATCGGTTGTACTCCTCCATCGATCTACTTCTCCAAAGCACCTTCACTCGCCGGCGGTAGTTTTTGAATGGAAAAGGAGAGGAGCAGGGCTGGTTTTGGATTAGAACAGGAGAGGAGCGACGCTGGTTTTGGACTGGAACAGGAGAGGAGGGGCGGTGGTTTTGAAATGGAAGAGGAGAGGAGCGGTGCTTGATTTAGATTGGAACAGGAGAGGAGCGGCGGTGGTTTAAGAGGAGAAGAGCGGAAGAGTGACGCTGGTCTTGGAAGTATTTTTTTGTTGTTTTGCGTATTTTGGGTCAAAGTTTGACCACATACTGTATTTTACAAGCAAAATGTGAATGCATGTCACCAGAAATTGTATCATTTGGTTCATATTTGAATGTACTTTCAAATTATATTATTTTTGCAACGTATAACATATATTTTATGTGCAAAAATCATGGTCAATTATGACCCAGAATAAAAGGGAGACTAGTTAATGTGGGGTCGCTTTCTTAATTAAAGGGTAAATTGATTTTGATTTTGATCCAGTCACAGCGTGCCGGCCCTCTCGTCGAATCCTAAATCGCTGCCGCACGCTCCTCTCCCTCTTCTCCATTGCAAAACCATCTCCTCTCCTCTCCATCATCTCCATTCCAAAACCGCCGTCTCGCCTCTCGCTCTTCTGATCCTCTCCATTGAAAAACCACCTCCTCTCCTCTCCATCATCTCCATTCGAAAACCACCGTCTCGCCTCTCCCTCTTCTCTATTGCAAGACCACCGTCTCTCCTCCCATCTTCCAAAGCTAGCACCGGACCACTCAGAAGGACATCTATGGAGAGGATGCAGCAGCGAATCAGGCAGATCACCAGCGGCGACCAGGCAAAGTTAGCCAGGTTGAAGGAGATCCTTACTTGGTTTGACAATTAGTGGGAGATTTCGAGGACGGTGTGGGCCATGTGGCAATGTATGCGGAAGAGCGAGACGACGGCGATGAGGGCGGCGATGTACATGTACTCCTCGGCGGCAGTCACGCCGCAGTTCTTCGAGTTCATCGAGTATCTCCTCTGGGCGATGGAGTAGACAGATTCGCCCGAGGCGACAGTCAGGCGGAGGTGGTGGGCGTACAGGTCGAAGGTCGAGCACCCAGAGGATAACGAATCAATCGCGTATGGTGTGCCGTTCGTGACGGTGCAGAGCCAGCCAGAGCCACATGAGTATTCGTTCTCGCACCACAAGAGGAGGCCAGATGGCGCGATGTCGCTTCCCCACCGTTCTCCATGGTTCCCTCGATGCTCGCCTCATTTCAACGGTGGCGGTAGGGTTTAAAGTAAGCTTCGCACTAACCTAATCTTCCACCTGCTCATGTTTACAATCAGTGTGACAGCTAATGAAAATCATGCTTACAACCAGTCTCCGAGTACTACGCCAATCACCCTAAAAAAGCTCTGGACCTTTTGGTCAAAGTTGTGACACAGTGTACAAATAAAGAAAAATAGATTGGTGCTTCTTTCAGAAAAGAGTACTCCCTAGAAAACTGGCAATATAAGATACTATTATTTGGTTAGAGGATTTGCTACCGAGAAAGATCCTTCCACAGAGAGCGCCACACATCCCACTGGTGGTGGTGGATGCCAATGCGTGCATGCAGCATGGTTGGTGTCGGTAATTTGTACTTGGCACACCTCGCACTCTGCATATATGCCGGTTCCATATGTACATTTGTGCAGTTCCACCAAAATGCAGCTGAATAACCCTATTTGCACAGATAATGAAAAAGCATGATTACATTATAGTAGCACTAGTTGATGAAACACACAAAATAAATAGAAGAAAATATTGCAATAGTATCATAGTATGCGATGCTGCGAGGGCGAGACGGGCCCTGTGACGCCTCATACTGGAAATCGTCCCAAGTCACCCAGATACACCTTTTGCCAGTATGAACATCAGTGTACAACGATAGTACAAGGAGGCGCCTTGAGACATTCAAATCTCTATTTTTGTACAGATCAACTGAAATTAAGCACCCCAGTTTGCAGAAACGCTTAAACATAAACAATGGGACTAGTTGATGAAACATACATTAACAAAGAGAAGCACTTTCTTTATCTACATTGGAAATGAAATGATAGAGAGGACACTCGCTCTATTTTAACTATATTATTACTTCATTTTACCAGTGACACTAGGGCTGAGCAGGTGGTAAACGAGGTGTACCGTGCATCGCAAGGATGGAGGCCGGAGTGCTTAGACTGGGATGCTGAAGCTGGCTCTTTCAGTCACCAACATGGATGATTCAATTCATGGGACCTTTTGGTGTAGTTCACCTAAAATGAAGCAATGTCCCGTGAGCTAGCAGCTTCTTCTTCATTTTTTTAAGAAAAGGGCTCTAGCCCCGGTTCCATTTCCATCAGAAAATGAAACCCACAGAGCTTCTTCTTCATTAGTTGCAATAAATTGAGCAACATTAAGGTTGGTTGTGAAGCTCCTGGAATGTTCAACTATAATTTGGATATCATTTGCGCAGTTCAACTAAGATCGAGCGTGAAATGTATATCTCTGTTTGCACAAAAAGGTGGAAAGGAGGGTGACTAACAAGTGATGAAACATGCATCAAATGAAAAGAAGCATGTTCCTTATCTGAATGGCAATCCTACAAGGATAGTAGCAATTTCTAAAGCAGTGGCATTGCTAGATATTAGTGTGGGCATTAGGATTAACTATGATAACCGTTAAATACGACATTACTTTGGGCACAGGAGAGTAGGCGGACCAGGACAGTTGCATTTCTAACGAAAAGAACCAACTTATCTTAATGGGAAATTTAGCAAGACATGTAAAAAATTGCCATTGATTCATATTACTAGAGGAATTACATTGAAAACAACATTGGTTTAACGTGTCCTTACTTTTAGTAGTGCGACTGCTACATTTTACCAGTGGCATTACATAAGAGTGGCTCGGGGCAACAAACATCAGAACAGGATATCTGGGTTGGTCCCATTTCTGTTCGATATAGCCACCTTATACTGTGTGATGCTAGCAAATCTAGTGCTGGACTTACTCTATTGACTTGTCCCCCAGTCCCCACTTTCTTTCCTTTTTCAACCAATAGATCGGGTTTATATTGAGTTTGTACATCGTTTCCCTTTATTTCCCTATTAGACCTAGAGACTAGTTGGATAGCCAGTCTCTACTACTTTTCGCCCCCATTATTTCCTCTTTCGACCAAGTCCTAGATTCAGAGAACAAATCTTCCCCCACCCCACCCCCTTTCTTCCTTGTTTGAACCAAATAGTACTAGATTCGAGTGCATGAACTAGTTTTACCTCTTAACCGTAAAAAATAGGTGGTTTTCGAACAGCCGATCGATCCTATCTACGAGGGGGCCTGAGAAATAGTAAATGATACAAATGCAGCGACGTCAGGAGCTCGGGAAGTAGAGCAAGGCTGGTTTCGAAGGAAGTTATACCTGATGGTCGCTGGGATGTCGCAAGGTGGGCAACGGGAGGCCGGATCTGCCCATACTACATCATCAAGGAAGAAGGGGTCATAGGCCCTCCCTCGCCAGCGGTGCTTGGGAGAGAACGACAAGGCAGGCTGATCGGGATGTGCCAGCAGTGGGTAAGAGCTGTCGCCGAGGACGACTGAGTGAGTCCTGGATTAAGGGGTCCTCGGAAAGCCGGACTATATACTTTAGCCGTACTGTTGGACTATGAAGATACAAGATTGAAGACTTCGTGCCATGTCCGAGTGGGACTCTCCTTTGCGTGGAAGGCAAGCTTGGCAATCCGGATATGTAGATTCCTTCTCTGTAACCAGCTCTGTGTAACCCTAGCCCCCTCCGGTGTCTATATAAACCGAAGGGTTTAGTTCGTAGGACAAGAACAATCATAATCATAGGCTAGCTTCTAGGGTTTAGCCTCTACGATCTCGTGGTAGATCAACTCTTGTAATACTCATATCATCAAGATCAATCAAGAAGGAAGTAGGGTATCACCTCCATCGAGAGGGCCCGAACCTGGGCAAACATTGTGTCCCTCGCCTCCTGTTACCATTAGCCTTAGACGTACGATTTGGGACCCCCTACCCGAGATCCGCCGGTTTTGACACCGACATTGGTGCTTTCATTGAGAGTTCCACTGTGTCGTCACGATAAGGCTTGATGGCTCCTTCAATCATCTGCAACGATGTGACCCAGGGTGAGGTTTTCCTCCCCGAACAAGTCTTCATATTCGGTGGCTTCGTACAGCGGGCCAACTCGCTTGGCCATTTGGAGCAGATTGATAGCTACGCCCCTGGCCATCAGGTCAGGTTTGGAAGCTTGAACTATACTGCCGATATTGGTGCCGACATCCGCGGAGACTTGATCTTCGACGGATTCGAGCCCATGTTAGGTGCGCCATACAGTCATGACGAGCATGACTTAGATCTGCCATCGGACGGTGTTCGGGAGATCACACCTACGGCTGCTCCGGCTCTTAATTCGGAACAAATTGTGCCATCCGAGGACGGGTGGATAGACCCCGCCACGGAGACCACACACTCATCGACGCTAGAGCCGAACACAGTCTTCACCTCCAAAAAGATCTGTGTCATTGAACCCTTGGGCTCGGCTACGGCTATAGGTTTCAAACCGTGTGTGTCCGTGCCTATCGAATCTCATTGGGCACCGATCATGGAGTTTACCTCTATGGATATCTTTTAGCACTCGCCCTTGGGCGATGTGGTAAACTCATTGAGGTCTCTCTCTCTCTCTGTCAGCGGATTCTTGGCCGAACTATGTACGGCTTGAGTGGGAAGCGGACGACGAAGAAATTCGTTCCCCACCCACCACCCACTTAATAGCCACTGTCGATGACTTAACCGATATGCTTGACTTCGACTCCGAAGACATCGACGATATGGACGACGATGCAGGAGAAGAACCAGAACCACCGCCCACAGGGCGCTGGATAGCCACCTCATCATATGATATATATATATATATATATATATATGGTGGACACTCCCAAAGAAAGCAATGGCGATGAGGCAATGGAGGATAATCCTCGTGAGAAGGAATCTAAACCCCGCCATAGCGAAAATAGCGATTCCGGCACAAGAGACGATAGTAATCCGGATGGTGCCGAAGACGAAAACAACCCCCCCCCCCCAGCTAGGCTTCGAGGAGGCCGAGCGGGAGGTTGGGCAAGCTAGCCCTAAGGAACAGGCAACAGATGGAGAATCAGAGGATGACAATTACATGCCCTTCTCCGAAGACTAAGTGAGCCTTGGTGACGAAGAATTCATCGTGCCCGAGGATCCCGTCGAGCAGGAGCGCTTCAAGCGCCGGCTTATAGCCACTGCAAAAAGCCTGAAGAAGCAGTAGCAGCAGCTTCAAGCTGATCAAGATCTGCTAACTGATAGATGGACTGAGGTCCTGGCAGCCAAGGAATACGGACTCGAGTGCCCAACTAAAACTTACCCAAAGCGTAGGTTGCTACCTCAACTCGAGAAGGAGGCATTAAACCCTACACTACCAGTGCACGATGCGGCTGACCGGCCACCTCGTGGCCTAGACAAAGCGGCGTATCCGCCCGAACACCAGCCCGCACCCCGTCGCCAATCAAACAATACACTAAGGCCCGGGGCTACACGTAGGACCAGCGAGACGTACTGGAAAACAAAGCAGGACAGTCAAGATCGATCTACGGATCACGGGGACGCGCCACAATGCGTGATGATGACCGTCACGCCGGATATACTAAAACCAAGTACGGCCAGGCTGAATACAACAGACCAGACTCATTTGAACTCCGTCATGATGTAGCCCTACATAGAGGCGCCGCACACCCCCTATGCTTCACTGATGAAGTAATCGATCATGAATTCCCAGAAGGGGTTAAACCCGTAAACATTGAATCATGTGATGGTACAATAGACCCCGCGGTATGGATTGAAGATTTCCTTCTCCACATTCACATGGCCCGCGGTGATGATCTACATGCCATCAAGTACCTCCCACTTAAGCTCAAAGGACCGGCTCAACATTGGCTGAATAGCTTGCCGGCAAACTCCATTGGCAGTTGGGAGAACCTGGAAGACGCATTCCTTGACAACTTCCTAGGCACTTATGTGCGACCACCGGACGCTGATCACTTAAGTCACATAAACCAACAGCCCGGAGAGTCAGCTAGGAAATTCTGGACTCGGTTCCTAACTAAAAAGAACCAAATTGTCGACGGTCCGGATGCCAAGTCCCTAGCAGCCTTTAAGCAGAACATCCGCGATGAGTGGCTCCCCCAACACCTCGGCCAAGAGAAGCCGAAGTCCATGGCAGCCCTCACAACACTCATGACCTGCTTTTGTGTGGGCGAGGATAGCTGGCTAGCTCGTAGCAATAGCACATCAAGAAATCATGGCACTTCAGAAGCCAGAGAAAGCAACGGCAAGCCACGACGCAACAGACACAAGCGTCACAACAATAGCGACAATGCCGAAGACACGACAGTCAATGCCGGATTCAGTGCCTCTAAGTCCGGTCAGCGGAAAAATCCATTCAAAAGAAACAATCTGGGCCCATCCAGTCTGGACCGCATACTCGATCGCTCGTGTCAAATTCACGACACCCCCGATAAACCAGCCAACCACACCAACAGAGAATGCCAGGTGTTCAAACAGGCCGGCAAGTTGAACGCCGAAAATAAGGAAAAGGGGCTGCATAGCGACGATGACGAGGAGCCCCTGCCGCCGAACACATGAGGACAGAAGAAGTTTCCTCCCCAGGTGAAAACGGTGAACATGATATACGCAACCCATATTCCCAACCGGGAACGGAAGCGTGCACTAAGGGACGTCTATGCGATGGAGCCAGCCACCCCAAAATTCAACCCATGGTCTTCTTGTCCAATCACTTTCGATCACAGGGACCAACCTACTAGTATCCATCATGGTGGTTCAGCAGCATCGGTCCTTGACCCCATAATTGATGGATTCCACATCACACGAGTCCTTATGGACGATGGCAGCAGCCTGAACATGCTTTATCAAGATACAGCGCGCAAAATGGGCATCGATCCCTCCAGGATCAAACCCACCAAAACCACATTTAAAGGTGTAATACTAGGTGTAGAGGCATGTTGTATGGGCTCAATCACACTGGAAGTAGTCTTCGGATCTCCGGACAACTTCCGAAGTGAGGAGTTAATCTTCGATATCGTCCCCTTCCACAGTGGCTATCACTCACTGCTTGGACGAACCGCATTTGCCAGATTCAATGTGGTACCGCATTATGCATACCTCAAGCTCAAAATGCCAGGACCTCATGGGGTTATAACAGTTAATGGAAACACACATCGCTCGCTCCGTATGGAGGAGCACACTACGGCCCTCGCAGCAGAAGTACAAAGCAACCTTCTTAGGCAGGCCGCTAATTCGGTGATAAAGCCCCCGGACACCGTCAAGCGAGTCCGGAGTACCCTGCAACAGGATCGTCTGGCACGTCCAGAGCTCGACTAGCAATTCGGCCTCCGTCCTAGTCCCAGTCAAGAGGTGAAATTTGTGCCGCACGTACATAATTACGCAATCAAAATATCATGGGCATAGGCGGAGGCACGGCTACGACACGGCCCACAATGCGGCTCAACCACCGCAGGTTCCGTATAACCTCACACCTTTTCTTTTCAGGTCCCTATTTTCGGGAGGCTCTTCCGATAGTCAGACTATCGGAGCCATAACGGGATGGAAACACCAAGGTGACAAGAAGCTTCGGAATACAAGGGAATCCCCAGGTGGTTTCTGATATTGATCGTTATACCTGTTTTACATACCCACATGAAAGCTTGCCCTTGGCTAGGACATGTCAAATAGTCCTATTTTGCTTATCGCACTACTTGTATACATACGCTTTGACATATTATTTAAATAAACAATAGAAAATAATGTACAACGTCAGCTTATTATTACATTCCTTTACCTTTTTCCCTTGACTTCTTATTTATTACATATTGCACCCGTCCACCTTGGTACATTCAGCTCACTAGGGGCTTCAGTGTACCCCATAACACGGCAAGAAAAGTCTGAACACTTTCCACAGTGCGGCACCGCGAACTTATAACATTATATGCATCAGCTCCGAATCATGTCTTGGGTCAATAGTTGGGTTTGCCCGGCTCCCATGTTTTGGTACCTTACATTCCGCTATATCGGCTAAGGTAGCACAGGGAGAAATACTGCGATTGTGTCCCGGTTCTTCAAGATGAGCACCTCAGTAGAGAAAGCCAAAAACTGACTGTGATGATGTGGCAAGAGTTGGTCGCTGTTCGAGAGGTCTCAAATCCTTAAAGATTTTTTCCGCTTCGGGCGAGGAATCGGCCTTGTCCGATTTAGGCGTGTATAGCGCCCCAAGTTCGGCCTTCCGAATACTAGGGGCTTCGCTGAAATTTAAAATTGTAGACTTCTATGGCTAAGTGAGCATTGTTGGGGAACGTAGTAATTTCAAAAAAAATTCTACCCGCACGCAAGGATCATGGTGATGCATAGCGACAAGAGGGGAGAGTGTTGTCCACATACCCTCATATACCGAAAGCGGAAGCGTTAGAACAACGCGGTTGATGTAGTCGTATGTCTTCGCGATCCGACCGATCCAAGTACCAAACGTACGGCACCTCCGAGTTTAGCACACGTTCAGCTCGATGACGATCCCCGGACTCCGATCCAGCAGGGTGTCGGGGAAGAGTTCCATCAGCACGACGACGTGGTGACGTTAATGATGTTCTACCGACGCAGGGCTTCGCCTAAGCACCGCTACGATATGACCGAGGTGGAATATGGTGGAGGGGGGCACCGCACACGGCTAAGGAACGATCACGAAGATCAACTTGTGTCATGGGGTGCCCCCCTGCCCCCGTATATAAAGGAGGTACGGGGGAAGGTGCGGCCGGCCCCTAGGGGTGCGCCTGGATGAGGGCTACTCCCACCGGGAGTAGGACTCCCCTCTCTTGCCTTGTTGGAGAAGGAAGGGGGAAGGGGGAAAGAGGAAAGGGGGGCGCCGCCCCCCCCCTTCCTTGTCCTATTCGGACTAGGGGGAGGGGGCGCGCAGCCTGCCCCGAACGGCTCCCCTCTTCTCCCTTAGGGACCATGTAGGCCCATTAACCCCCCCCCCCCCCGGGGGGGGGGGGGGTTCCGGTAACCCCCCGGTACTCCGGTAAAATCCTGATTTCACCCAGATGGATTTCGATATCCAAATATAGGCTTCCAATATATTAATCTTTATGTCTCGACCATTTCGAGACTCCTCGTCATGTCCGTGATCACATCCGGGACTCCGAACAACCTTCGGTACATCAAAAACTATAAACTCATACTATAACTGTCATCGTAACGTTAAGCGTGTGGACCCTACGGGTTCGAGAACTATGTAGACATGACCTAGAACTGTTTCCGGTGTATAACCAATAGCGTAACCTGGATGCTCATATTGGTTCCTACATATTCTAAGAAGATCTTTATCGGTCAAACCGCATAACAACATACGTTGTTCCCTTTGTCATCGGTATGTTACTTTCCCGAGATTCGATCGTCGGTATCCAATACCTAGTTCAATCTCGTTACTGGAAAGTCTCTTTACTCATTACATAATGCATCATTCCGTAACTATCTCATTAGCCACATTGCTTGCAAGGCTTATAGTGATGTGCATTACCGAGAGGGCCCAGAGATACCTCTCCCACAATCGGAGTGACAAAACCTAATCTTGAAATACGCCAACTCAACATGTACCTTTGGAGACACCTGTAGAGCTCCTTTATAATCATCCAGTTATTTTGTGACGTTTGGTAGCACACAAAGTATTCCTCTGGTAAACGGGAGTTGCATAATCTCATAGTTATGGGAACTTTGTATAAGTCATGAAGAAAGCAATAGCAACATACTAAATGATCAAGTGCTAAGCTAACGGAATGGGTCAAGTTAATCACATCATTCTCCTAATGATGTGATCCCGTTAATCAAATGAAAACACATGTCTATGGTTAGGAAACATAACCATCTTTGATTAATGAGCTAGTCAAGTAGAGGCATACTAGTGACATTAAGTTTGTCTATGTATTCACACATGTATCATGTATCCGGTTAATACAATTATAGCATGAATAATAAACATTTATCATGATATGAGGAAATAAATAATAACTTTATTATTGCCTCTAGGGCATATTTCCTTCAGTCTCCCACTTGCACTAGAGTCAATAATCTAGATTACACAGTAATGATTCTAACACCCATGGAGTCTTGGTGTTGATCATGTTTTGCTCGTGGAAGAGGCTTAGTTAACGGGTCTGCAACATTCAGATCCGTATGTATCTTGCAAATCTCTATGTCTCCCACCTGGACTTGGCCCCGGGTGGAATTGAAGCGTCTCTTGATATGCTTGGTCCTCTTGTGATATCTAGATTTCTTTGCCAAGGCAATTGCACCAGTATTGTCACAGAAGATCTTCATTGGTCCGGATGCACTAGGTATGACACCTAGATCGGAAATGAACACCTTCATACAGACTCCTTCATTTGCTGCTTCCGAAGCAGCTATGTACTCTGCTTCGCATGTAGATCCCGCCACGACGCTTTGTTTAGAACTGCACCAACTGACAGCTCCACCGTTCAATATAAACACGTATCCGGTTTGCGATTTAGAATCGTCCGGATCAGTGTCAAAGCTTGCATCGACGTAACCATTTATGACTAGCTCTTTGTCACCTCCATAAACGAGAAACATATCCTTAGTCCTTTTCAGGTATTTCAGGATATTCTTGACCGCTGTCCAGTGATCCACTCCTGGATCACTTTGGTACCTCCCTACTAAACTTATTGCTAAGCATACATCAGGTCTGGTACACAGCATTGCATACATGATAGAGCCTATGGCTGAAGCATAGGGAACATCTTTCATTTTATCTCTATCTTCTGCTGTGGTCGGGCATTGAGTCTGACTCAACTTAACACCTTGTAACACAGGCAAGAACCCTTTCTTTGCCTGATCCATTTTGAACTTTTTCAAAACTTTATCAAGGTATGTGCTTTGTGAAAGTCCAATTAAGCGTCTTGATCTATCTCTATAGATCTTGATGCCCAATATGTAAGCAGCTTCACCGAGGTCTTTCATTGAAAAACTTTTATTCAAGTATCCCTTTATGCTATCCAGAAATTCTATATCATTTCCAATTAACAATATGTCATCTACATATAATATCAGAAATGCTACAGAGCTCCCACTTACTTTCTTGTAAATACAGGCTTCTCCAAAAGTCTGTATAAAACCATATGCTTTGATCACACTATCAAAGCATTTATTCCAACTCCGAGATGCTTGCACCAGTCCATAAATGGATTGCTGGAGCTTGCACACTTTTTTAGCACCTTTTGGATCGACAAAACCTTCCGGTTGCATCATATACAACTCTTCTTCTAGAAATCCATTCAAGAATGCAATTTTGACATCCATTTGCCAAATTTCATAATCATAAAATGCGGTAATTGCTAACATGATTTGGACAGACTTAAGCATCGCTACGGGTGAGAAAGTCTCATCGTAGTCAACCCCTTGAACTTGTTGAAAACCTTTCGCAACAATTCGAGCTTTGTAGATAATTACATTACCATCAGCGTCAGTCTTCTTCTTGAAGATCCATTTATTCTCGATGGCTTGCCGATCAGCGGGAAAGTCAACCAAAGTCCATACTTTGTTCTCATACATAGATCCTGAGGGAGTCCTGGACTAGGGGGTGTCCGGATAGCCGGACTATCATCATCGGCCGGACTCCAAGACTATGAAGATAGAAGATTGAAGACTTCGTCCCGTGTCCGGATGGGACTTTCCTTGGCGTGGAAGGCAAGTTTGGCAATACGGATATGTAGATCTCCTACCATTGTAACCTACTCTGTGTAACCCTAGCCCTCTCCGGTGCCTATATAAACTGGAGGGTTTTAGTCCGTAGGACGAACAACCATTACAACAATCATACCATAGGCTAGCTTCTAGGGTTTAGCCTCCTTGATCTCGTGGTAGATCCACTCTTGTACTACCCATATCATCAATATTAATCAAATAGGAGTAGGGTTTTACCTCCATCGAGAGGGCCCAAACCTGGGTAAAAACACTGTGTCCCTTGTCTCCTGTTACCATCCGCCTAGACGCACAGTTCGGGACCCCCTACCCGAGATCCGCCAGTTTTGACACCGACAGATCCCATCTCAGATTTCATGGCTTCAAGCCATTTTGCGGAATCTGGGCTCATCATCGCTTCCTCATAGTTCGTAGGTTTGCCATGGTCAAGTAACATGACTTCCAAAATAGGATTACCGTACCACTCTGGTGCGGATCTTACTCTGGTAGACCTACGAGGTTCAGTAGTAACTTGATCTGAAGTTCCATGATCAATATCATTAGCTTCCTCACTGATTGGTGTAGTTGTCACAGGAACCGGCTCTTGTGATGAACTACTTTCCAACAAGGGAGCAGGTACAGTTACCTCATCAAGTTCTACTTTCCTCCCACTCACTTCTTTCTAGAGAAACTCCTTCTCTAGAAAGGATCCGAATTTAGCAACGAAAATCTTGCCTTCAGATCTGTGATAGAAGGTGTACCCAATAGTCTCTTTTGGGTATCCTATGATGACACATTTCTCCGATTTGGGTTCGAGCTTATCTGGTTCAAGTTTCTTCACATAAGCATCGCAGCCCCAAACTTTAAGAAACGACAACTTTGGTTTCTTGCCAAACCACAGTTCATAAGGCGTCATCTCAATGGATTTTGATGGTGCCCTATTTAACATGAATGCAGCCATCTCTAAAGCATAACCCCAAAACGATAGCGGTAAATCAGTAAGAGACATCATAGATCGCACAATATCTAGTAAAGTACGATTACGACATTTAGACACACCATTTTGTTGTGGTGTTCCGGGTGGCGTGAGTTGCGAAACTATTCCGCATTGTTTCAAATGTAAACCAAACTCGTAACTCAAATATTCTCCTCCACGATCAGATCGTAGAAATTTTATTTTCTTGTTACGATGATTTTCCACTTCACTCTGAAATTCTTTGAACTTTTCAAATGTTTCGGACTTGTGTTTCATCAAGTAGATATACCCATATCTGCTCAAGTCATCTTTGAAGGTGAGAAAATAATGATACCCGCGGTGAGCTTCAATATTCATTGGACCACATACATCAGTATGTATGATTTCCAATAAATCAGTTGCTCGCTCCATAGTTCCGGAGAACGGCGTTTTAGTCATCTTGCCCAAGAGGCACGGTTCACAAGTACCAAGTGATTCATAATAAAGTCATTCCAGAAGTCCATCAGTATGGAGTTTATTCATGCGCTTTACACTGATATGACTTAACGGCAGTGCCACAAATAAGTTGCACTATCATTATCAACTCTGCATCTTTTGGCTTCAACATATGAATATGTGTATCACTACTATCGAGATTCAATAAAAATAGACCACTCTTCAAGGGTGCATGACCATAAAAGATATTACTCATATAAATAGAACAACCATTATTCTTTGATTTAAATGTATAACCGTCTCGCATCAAACAAGATCCAGATATAATGTTCATGCTTAACGCTGGCACCAAATAACAATTATTTAGGTCTAAAACTAATCCCGATGGTAGATGTAGAGGTAGCGTGCCAACCGCAATCACATCGACTTTGGAACCATTTCCCACGCGCATCGTCACCTCGTCCTTAACCAATCTTCGCTTAATCCGTAGTCCCTGTTTTGAGTTGCAAATATTAGCAACAGAACCAGTATCAAATACCTAGGTGCTACTGCGAGCATTAGTAAGGTACACATCAATAACATGTATATCACGTATACCTTTGTTCACTTTGCCGTCCTTCTTATCCTCCAAATTCTTGGGGCAGTTCCGCTTCCAGTATCCAGTCTGCTTGCAGTAGAAGCACTTAGTCTCAGGCTTAGGTCCAGACTTGGGTTTCTTCTCTTGAGCAGCAACATTCTTGCTGTTCTTCTTGAAGTTCCCCTTCTTCTTCCCTTTACCCTTTTTCTTGAAACTGGTGGTCTTATTGACCATCAACACTTGATGCTCTTTCTTGATTTCTACCTCCGCAGCTTTTAGCAATGTAAAGAGCTCAGGAATAGTCTTGTCCATCACTTGCATATTATAGTTCATCACGAAGCTCTTTTAGCTTGGTGGCAGTGATTGGAGAATTCTGTCAATGACACTATCATCAGGAAGATTAACTCCCAGTTGAATCAAGTGATTATTATACCCAGACATTTTGAGTATATGTTCACTGACAGAACTATTCTACTCCATCTTATAGCTATAGAACTTATTGGAGACTTCATATCTCTCATTCCGGGCATTTGCTTGAAATATTAACTTCAACTCCTGGAACATCTCATATGCTCCATGACGTTCAAAACATCGTTGAAGACCCGGTTCCAAGCCGTAAAGCATGGCACACGGAACTATCGAGTAGTCATCAGCTTTGCTCTACCAGACATTCTTAACGTTGTCAGTTGCATCTGCAGCAGGCCTGGCATCCAGCAGTGCTTCCAGGACGTAATTCTTCTATGCGGTAATGAGGATAATCCTCAGGTTACAGACCCAGTCCGTGTAATTGCTACCATCATCTTTAAACTTAGCTTTCTCAAGGAACGCATTAAAATTCAACGGAACAATAGCACCAGCCATCTATCTACAACAAACATAGACAAGCAAAATACTATCAGGTACTAAGTTCATGATAAATTTAAGTTAAATTAATCATATTACTTAAGAACTCCCACTTAGACAGACATCTCTCTAGTCATCTAAGTGATCACGTGATCCAAATCAACTAAACCATGTCCGATAATCACGTGAGATGGAGTAGTTTCAATGGTGAACTATGTTGATCATATCTACTATATGATTCACGTTTGACATTTTGGTCTCCGTGTTCCGACGCCATATCTGTATATGCTAGGCTCATCAAGTTTAACCTGAGTATTCCGCGTGTGCAACTGTTTTGCACCCGTTGTATTTGAACATAGCGCCTATCACACCTGATCATCACGTGGTGTCTCTGCACGAAGCACTTTCGCAACGGTGCATACTCAGGGAGAACAATTCTTGATAATTTAGTGAGAGATCATCTTAAAATGCTACCGTCAATCAAAGCAAGATAAGATGCATAAAGGATAAACATCACATGCAATTAATATAAGTGATATGATATGGCCATCATCATCTTGTGCTTGTGAGCTCCATCTCCGAAGCACCGCCGTGATCACCATCATCACCGGCGCGACACCTTGATCTCCATCGTAGAATCGTTGTCGTTTACGCCATCTATTGCTTCTATGACTATCGCTACCGCTTAGTGATAAGGTAAAGCAATTATAGAGTGTTTGCATTTCATACAATAAAGCGACAACCATATGGCTCCTGCTAGTTGCCGATAACTTCGGTTACAAAACATGATCATCTCATACAATAAAATATAGCATCACGTCTTGACCATATCACATCACAACATGCCCTGCAAAAACAAGTTAGACGTCCTCTACTTTGTTGTTGCAAATTTTACGTGGCTGCTACGGGCTGAGCAAGAACCGTTCTTCCCTACGCATCAAAACCGCAACGATAGTTCGTCAAGTTAGTGTTGTTTTAACCTTCGCAAGGACCGGGCATAGCCACACTCGGTTTAACTAAAGTGAGAGAGACAGACACCAGCCAGTCACCTTTAAGCACGAGTGCTCGTAATGGTGAAACCAGTCTCGCGTAAGCGTACGCGTAATGTCGGTCCGGGCCGCTTCATCTCACAATACCGTGAACCAAAGTATGACATGCTGGTAAGCAGTATGACTTGTATCGCCCACAACTCAATTGTGTTCTACTCATGCATATTACATCTACGCATAAAACCTGGCTCTGATACCACTGTTGGGGAACGTAGTAATTTCAAAAAAATTCCTACGCACACGCAAGGATCATGGTGATGCATAGCAACGAGAGGGGAGAGTGTTGTCCACGTACCCTCATAGACCGAAAGCGGAAGTGTTAGAACAATGCGGTTGATGTAGTCGTACGTCTTCGCGATCCGACCGATCCAAGTACCGAACGTATGGCACCTCCGAGTTCAGCACACGTTCAGCTCGATGACGATCCCCGAACTTCGATCCAGTAGGGTGTCGGGGAAGAGTTCCGTCAACACAACAGCATGGTGACATTTATGATGTTCTACCGACGTAGGGCTTCGCCTAAGCACCACTACGATGTGACCGAGGTGGAATATGGTGGAGGGGAGCACCGCACACGGCTAAGGAACGATCACGAAGATCAACTTGTGTCATGGGGTGTCCCCCTACCCCCGTATATAAAGGTGGGAGGGGGAGGTGCGGCCGGCCCATAGGGGTGCGCCTGGAGGAGTCCTACTCCCGCCTCTTGCCTTGTTGGAGAAGGAAGGGGGAAGGGGAAAGAGGAACGGGGGTGCCGCCCCCCTTCCTTGTCCTATTCAGACTAGGGGGAGGGGGCGCGCGGTCTGCCTTGGCCGGCTCCCCTCTTCTCCCTTAGGGCCCATGTAGGCCCATTAACCCCC
The DNA here is from genome assembly GCF_018294505.1 of Triticum aestivum. Lineage (NCBI taxonomy): Eukaryota > Viridiplantae > Streptophyta > Magnoliopsida > Poales > Poaceae > Triticum > Triticum aestivum. Next base: position 535,294,422 of record NC_057795.1, read on the forward strand.
CCCCCCCCGGGGGGGGGGGGGAGGGTCCGGTAACCCCCCAGTTCTCCGGTAAAATCCCGATTTCACCCGGAACGATTCCGATATCCAAATATAGGCTTCCAATATATTAATCTTTATGTCTCGACCATTTCGAGACTCCTCGTCATGTCCGGGATCACATCCGGGACTCCGAACAACCTTCGGTACATAAAAAACTATAAACTCATAATATAACTGTCATCGTAACTTTAAGCGTGCGGACGCTACGGGTTCGAGAACTATGTAGACATGACCTAGAACTGTTTCCGGTCAATAACCAATAGCGGAACCTGGATGCTCATATTGGTTCCTACATATTCTACGAAGATCTTTATTGGTCAAACCGCATAACAACATACGTTGTTCCCTTTGTCAACGGTATGTTACTTGCCCGAGATTTGATCGTCGGTATCCAATACCTAGTTCAATCTCGTTACCGGCAAGTCTCTTTACTCATTACGTAATGCATCATTCCGTAACTAACTCATTAGCCACATTGCTTGCAAGGCTTATAGTGATGTGCATTACCGAGAGGGCCTAGAGATACCTCTCCAACAATCGGAGTGACAAAACCTAATCTCGAAATATGCCAACTCAACATGTACCTTTGGAGACACCTGTAGAGCTCCTTTATAATCACCCAGTTACGTTGTGATGTTTGGTAGCACACAAAGTGTTCCTACGGTAAACGGGAGTTGCATAATCTCATAGTTATAGGAACTTTGTATAAGTCATGAATAAAGCAATAGCAACATACTAAACGATCAAGTGCTAAGCTAACGGAATGGGTCAAGTCAATCACATCATTCTCCTAATGATGTGATCCCGTTAATCAAATGACAACACATGTCTATGGTTAGGAAACATAACCATCTTTGATTAATGAGATAGTCAAGTAGAGGTAGACTAGTGACATTAAGTTTGTCTATGTATTCACACATGTATCATGTTTCCGGTTAACACAATTATAGCATGAATAATAAACATTTATCATGATATGAGGAAATAAATAATAATGTTATTATTGCCTCTAGGGCATATTTCCTTCAAGGGTGATAGAGCTGTATAGTCCGATTGCCTTGTTCGCTGCGCTAAACACCTCCTTAAAGGACCAAAAATTTGGATGAAGAGTGTTTAGATTTATCCCAAACATCCTAGTACTAGTTACATGGGGGCAGAAGTCGACGACTAGCCAACTGTCAGATTTTATAAATGGCTGCACAAAAGGTAATATTTTAAATCAACAAGCGTTATATAGCGCACATGAGCTCGTTTTCATATTACAGGATCACATGAGTACATTCATTCAAATATTACATCCTTCGCACATTCCTCCGCCACAAGGCGGGTGAGGGAGTCCTGGATTAGGGGGTATCCGGACAGTGTACAACATCCGGACTATTGAAGCGTCAAGATACAAGATTCAAGACTTCGGCCCGTGTCTGGATGGGACTTTCCTTGGCGTGGAAGGCAAGCTTGGCGATCCGGAAATTATATTTCCTTCTTTGTAACCGACTCCATGTAAACCAAAGCCCTCTCCGGTGTCTATATAAACCAGAGAGGTTGGTCCTTAGAAGGCCAATCACAATTACATTCATACCATCATAGGCTAGCTGGGCGACACGCTGGACTCATTGAAGTCTCCCTCCTTGTTGAGAGACTCCGGGCCGAACTATGTCCGGCTCGAGTGGGAAGAACACAATGACGGAATTCGTTGCCCACCCACCACCCACTTCATTGCCACGATTGATGATCTAACCGACGTGCTTGACTTCGACTCCGAAGACATCGACGGTGTGGACGACGATGTAGGAGAATCACAGGAGCCACCGCTCACTGGGCGGTGGACGGCCACCTCCTCATATGATATATATATATGGTGGACACTCCAAAGGAAACTAATGGCGACGAGGCAACGGATGACAACCCCTCAGGAAGAAAGGCACAACATGTGCATTATCGGTACCACTCCAAACCCCGCCACACCAAAAACGGCCCCGGAAACGAGAGCAGTCTGGACGGTGCCAAAAAGGAATACAACCCGAGTTAGCCTACACTTAAGGAGGCCGGACCAATGACGACGGGATACTGGGAGAGGGACAATCACACACCCCCCTCCGACGACGAGGCAAGCCTCAGCAACGACGAATTTGGCTTACCAGAGGACCCAGTGGAACAAGTTCGCTTCAAGCGACTGCTCATGGATACAGCAAGGAGCCTGCAAAGGAGACAAGAGCAGCCCACAGCTGACCAAGATGCGCTAGAGGATAGGTGGACCAAGATACTAGCCACCAAACAATACGAACTCGAGAGCCCCAATAAAGGGCACATACGGCACAACTGGCTACCTCAACTCGAGCAGGAAAACCATGGGCACGCACGCAAACGCCCACGCGTCACTATGGTCCAAGGCGGCAAGCAACAGATACGAAGAGGCACCCTCAGACCCTAGCATAAAGGTCATGAACATCAAGACAAGGAAGCTAGTGCCAAGTCTGGCAACGCTCAGTCCGACAAGCAGGCAAAGAGCAGCACAAGCCTACTCGACCGAAGATACACGCTGGATCAGCCGTGTGAAATTCACGGTACCCCGAGAAGGATGGCAAAGCATACCAATAAAGAATGCAGGATTCTCAAAACAAAGCGGCTGGTCGCACGCTGGAAGCAATAAAGGGGACATGCCTCGTCAAGATCCACCCAGAGCGTAATAGTACGGCCGACCGCCCAGGACCACCTAAACCACTTGTCATGCCCAATATGCGACCGTATCCAAAAGGAACTCGAAGGTCCCACCAAGGATAGACCCGCATATTGGAACGCTTTTGCAAGGTGGATATCATTACATCAACATTACATAATAGATGGGGATACATACATAAGGCATACAATGCCACACGAATACAACATCACAATACATCAGAGCATCATCCGACTATGGATGAAACACAAACAGAAACTCAAACGACATCCACCCTGCTAGCCCAAGCTGCCGACCTAGAACCTATCCCCTGATCAAAGAAGCAGAAGAAGAACTCAACGCAAGCAAGCATCACTCTCGCGTCATGATCATCGCAAAACCTGTACCTGCAACTGTTGTTGTAGTAATCTGTGAGCCACGAGGACTCAGCAATCCCATTACCATGGGTATCAAGACTAGAAAATCTTAAACGGAAAGGAAGGGGTAAGTGGTGAGGCTGCAGCAGCGGCTAAGCATGATATGGTGGCTAACATACGCAAATAAGAGCGAGAAGAGAACAAGCGGAACGGTCGTCAACTAGTAATGTTCAAGAAGTGATCCTGAACTCCTACTTACGTCAAACATAACCCAGAAACCGTGTTCACTTCCCGGACTCCGCCGAGAAGAGACCATCACGGCTACACACACGGTTGATGTGTTTTAATTCGGATCTGGTGTCAAGTTATCTACAACCGGACATTAACAAATTCCCATCTGCCAATAACCGCAGGCACGGCTTTCGAAAGATTATACTCTGCAGGGGTGTCCCAACTTAGCCCATGACAAGCTCTCGCGATCAACGAAGGAATAGACCTTCTCCCAGGAAGACCCGATCAGACTCGGAATCCCGGTTTACAAGACATTTCGACAATGGTAAAACAACACCAGCAAAGCCGCCCGATGCGCCGACAATCCCGATAGGAGCTGCACATATCTCGTTCTCAGGGCAACACCGGATGAGACATCCTACGAGTAAAACCAAACCTCGAGTTTCCCCGAGGGGGCCCCGCAGTCTACTCGGTTCGGACCAACACTTAGACAAGCACTGGCCCGGGGGGGCTAAAATAAAGATGACCCTCGGGTTGGCCGACCCAAGGGAAAGGGATAAGTGGTGGTGAGGCAAATGGTAAAACCAAGGTTGGGCCTTGCTGGAGGAGTTTTATTCAAAGCGAACTGTCAAGGGGGTCCCATAAATCACCCGACCGCGTAAGGAACGCAAAATCCGGGAACATAACACCGGTATGACGGAAACTAGGGCGGCAAGAGTGGAACAAAACACCAGGCAAAAGGCCGAGTCTTCCACCCTTTACCAAGTATATAGATGCATTAATAATATAAGAGATATTGTGATATCCCAACCAAAATCCTGTCCACCATGGAGAAATCTTCAAACTTCACCTGCAACTAGCAACGCTATAAGAGGGGCTGAGCGAAAATGGTAACATAGCCAAACAGTGGTTTGCATAGGAAAGGTGTCAAAGGTTAGAGGTTCATGGCAATATGGGATGGCTTGATGAACAAGTGATAGGTAACGCAGCAAAGCGATAGAACGAAGCAACTACCATAGCAATGATAGTAGTGAGATCCAGGGTAGCGGTCATCTTGCCTGAAATCCCGCAAGGAAGAAGAACGAATCCATGAAGAAGACGAACGGATGAAGCAGAACCAACCGTAGACGAACGAATCCTCACGATCGTAACGAAACATGAACTATCGAAAAGAAGCACACGACATGGTAAACACACCACACATGAACAAGGAATGATGCACAAACAAGAATGATGCATGACGAAGCTACATGAAGCTACTCATGGCAAGAGATGATGCAAACAAGAACAACACATCAAGACAAGTTTAAATGAGGCCGGGAACAACATATAACAATTCCGGTAAGTCCTCATATGCAAATTTCGAAGTTGGTCCAGATCTAAATAAACCTTATGTTCAAGTTGTTAAACAGCAAGTTAAGATGCACCAAGATGATCTACACGAGATTCTAGTCAAGTTACATATAAAGTTCATTAGATTCGGAGCTACGGCCTAGAAGATATGAGCAAAACAAGATAAACATGGCATTGATGCAAAATGCACCCAAACATCAAGAAAACACCTCCAAACATGGATGCAACATGATAATATGAAACTAAATGCAAAATCAAGCAAGTTTCATATCAAGCACACTCAAAACGGAGCAACGTTTCAACACACACGCACTATACAAGTCATAGCAACAATCTGTCCATAACAGCAAGTAGGCATATTGCAAGTATCAAAACAACAAGCTACAGGACCTCAACATAATAACAAAAGGCATGGGCATGATGTACAGGTAAAGCATAGCAAAACATGAACACCGAGCTATCTCCAGAAATCACTAGAACATGCTCAAACACACATGGGAAGATTGCAAATATTAACAGTTTCAGACTTATCAGGAAATAACATCAGGTTGCAATGTTCAGAGCTATCAAACAATATGTTACAGGAACTTATCATGGCAAAAAAAGGCATGGCATAAATCTACTGAACCCGTAGATCAAAAGTCCCCTACTGACCATAAGCCAAAAGGATCAAAAGATATGATGGCACCAATGTAAACATGGCAAGTTATATTACAGATTCAAACATGGCAGGAACAACAATAAGTAGGAATGTTGGTGAGCTTGAACCACTCACTACAGAGCAATACATGGCATGGCAAGGCAATCAACAGTAAGAAGGCATGTTTATGAAGCTAAGCATGGTAATAGCAAGTTCATAGGGTGCATGGATGACTAGCAAAACACATGGGAACAAGTGAACTTAATGTTAACAGGCTGACAACAACATTATTTAGCAACTTTGGAGCATGAAAACAATAAGCTACAACAGGCTATAAATGCAACCAGGGGCATGGATGGACAGGGCATAACATGTAGAACAAAACACTCTTAGTGAACATCTCTAGATTATGCATAGAATGATTAGTAGCAACATGTTTACATAGCATCACGAAATAACAGATTCAGCCTAGCAAAACAGCAACAGCAAGTACACTACTTAACAAGCTCGATTCACTCACCACAAGTCATTGCATGACAAGATAAGCATAGCATCATCAAGAAGACATGTTTATTTAACCAACCAAGGCAATAACAAGTTCATAGCATGCAAGGATCAACTATAGCAAGCTTGGCTAAATTGAATAACAAGTAAACAATCTGCCAGGAAACATTTTGAAGCAAAAGTAGAGCACCAAAGTGACATGCTAGGCTACTCCATAATTGCAAACAAAGGCATGAATGGGTAGACAATAACCATATGTTCAAAACACCCTTACTGAAGTATCTCAAAATATGCATGGATAACTCTGTAGCATCAAGTTTACGTGGCATAAAAATAACAGCAGAACAGGGACTGAAATCAGCAATATCACGAAGCCTAGTTTGCATGCTTGTGCTAGTCACCACATTGACCACAAAAATACATGGTAAGCACCTCTGGAAAGATGACATGTCATAGATCAAAACACATGTAGACATCAACCTCATAGGATGCACACATCAATCATGGCAAAAATGACAAATGAGCAAGTTATAACAGTTTCAGCAGATTAACATCACTTAGCACTCTTCCAACAGCATTTAGGGCATCAAGATGAGCTCAAATGAAAATGATGCAATGGAATGAAATGATCTACTCTTCGAGATGAACAATTTGACATATTATGCGCACAAAACGGAGCTACGGATGCAGAGATATGATGGCTTGAACATGGCATGAAAATGTGCGAAATCTAGGACTTAGGAATTTCGAGGGAGGGGAAAAGTCAACCTCTCGTCTGGATCTGAAGCGGGCTCGCCGGAGTTTCGCCGGAGACGGGGCCGGAGGTGACCGGAGATGCTCGGGAGGGGCGGATCCGGTCCGGCCCGACCAGATCCGGCCACCGGGGGACGGCGGCGGAGCCGGGGCACGGCGGAGGCGAGCTCTGGCGCGGCGGACGCGGCGAGGGCGGCGCCGGCAGCGGCTGGGCAGGGAGCCGGGCGGAGCGGGGAGGCCAGGGCAGAGGCGCGGGGTCGCGGGGTCGCGGGCGCGGGCTGGATCCGCGGCGGCGGCCCACGGTCGCCGGAGTAGAGGAGCAGGGCGGCGCGCATCCGGGCGGCGGCGGCCGGCGGAGCCATGGGCGGCAGCGGCGAGGCCACCGGCGGCGGGGTCGGGCCTGGCGGCGGCGGATCGAGGCGAGCACGGGCGGCGGCGCGGGCGGCGGACCGGGCCCTGCGGGCCTGCTGCGGGCCGCGCGGGCCGGCGGCGGTGGAGGGCGGCGCGGGGGCGACGTTGCGGCTGGCAATTCGCCGGGGGACGGCGGCTGGACGTGTCCAGTCCGGTCCGGACATGTCCGGCACGCGCGGAGGGGAAAAATCTAGGGTTTTGGGGGGATCATCCGTGAATTTCGGGGGAGGGGCTATATTTATAGGTAGAGGGAGCTAGGAGTGTCCAAATGAGGAGCGGTTTTCGCCCACACGATCGTGATCGAACGACCGAGAGCATGGAGGGGAGTTAGATGGGTTTTGGGCCACTTTGGAAGGGGTGTTGTGCTGCAACAAAAGAGGGCTTTACGGTTACCCGGTTAACCGTTGGAGTACCAAACGAGCTCCAAATGGCACGAAACTTGACAGGCTGTCTACCGGTGCTATACCAACGCCGCTTGACAAACCTCGGGCCATTCCGTGAAAGTTTAATACCCACACACGAAAGGAGACAAGAAGGGGACGCCGGGTGACAACAGAGTGCCGGAATGCAAAACGGACAACGGGGAAAAAGTTCGGATGCATGAGACGAACACATATGCAAAATGAAATGCACATGATGACATGACAATATGCAACACACAAGCAAATGACATGGCAACGACGGCGAATAACTGGCGGACACCTGGTGCATCGGATCCGGGGCGTTACAACACTCCTCCACTAACAAGAGATCTCGTCCCGAGATCTTAGGACCGAGACAGAAGGGAAAAGGGAAGATGTGAAACAGGAAATCAGGAGAAGAAGCACAGAATCGAGAGCACTCGAGAAGAAGAGAGGAACGACGAGAATGACGAGAATCAAATGCTCACGGAATCAGATAGACTATGGAACCACTCGTTCTAACCGGAGTGGTTAGAATGAGAAAAGAAACGAATAAGACTGAAAGGATTTAGACAGCACTCCGGTTGAAAATGAAAGGAGTAGAACATGAACTAGAGAAGATGGAATGAAACCTGATGAACTTTTGAAGAATGAATTAAATCATGAAGAACCACCATGAAGAACTCCGGTAACAAAAAGATTATGAGATTGAATGAAGGATGAAAGAATAAGATGAGCCTTGCGATGATTTAGATGGAGGTTCCGACGAGATGGTCGAGGAAATTTGAACTCCGTAAACGATGAAAATAGTTGGAAACTAGAATTTATTCATTAAGAACAAACTCCGAAGAAAAGGATTAATCACTTGGATGAAATAAGGATAAGATTTATTGTATGCTTATATCCTTCATCAAGATAAATTGATGACGAGCAATGGATTTTTGCATACTACTTATTCTTCTTGAAAAAGGATTTAGAAGTGACATATCGCAAACTTGAGAAGGTCTTCATGAACCACCGGTAGGATAGAAAGAATGAATGAATAAAAACGATAATCAAGGAAAAAGAATCTTGAACGAACCACCGTAAGGATTTGGAAATGACTGATAAGAGAGAATGAATCACCGGGAAGAATTAGAACAACAAATATGCTAGAGGGGATTCAGATGCAAAAGAACACGGAGATCATGAGCTGATTACAGAACACTTGAACGAAGCACCGGAATAAATATAGAACGATAACTGGAATGATGGCCTTCGGTGAAAAGAAATAGAGAACAACTCCTGACATACTCCGGATGGGTAAGAAAAGAATATCTGACCAATGGAATACCTCGAGACGATAGCACGAAACTAGAACCACGAAACTTCGATAGAACGGACAAAATTTCGAGGAAAAACTCTTCTTCAAACTTCAAATGACGACGAGAAACACCACCAAAATTACTAAGATACTCCAGAAGAATGAAAAGCAAAGAGGTTGAGCCAACAATGAAAATGATTTGAAATCGATCTTGAAAAGGCATGTGACTGATGAAATTCATTCTTACCACACACTTGAAAAGAATTAGTGATGGCTCCGGAATAATTAGAAGAGTCAGGTAAGATCCTGGGAAAAGACCTGTGGTTTAGGGCCCACTGAAGAGATAACACCGTTGAAAAGAGATGATGAACAGATAGATGAAGCACCGGAACAATTGAAATATTCGAATGAGGTGACAACCTCGAATTAATTCGAACACAGACGAATCTCCTGAGATGTCTTGAACACTCCGAAAGGATAAACTGGCGAGAGTCAAATGAACAAGGAGAACACTTGATCCAAGGAAAAGAATGTGATCAACCCGAAAAACTTGAATTGAAACCACCGGAAAAGAAAAGCTGTGAAGAATGTCAAACGAGACGCGAATTCACCGGTTGAAACAATTTACGAAAGACTGAAGAGGCTCCACACGAAAGAAATTGATGGTCGAGAGAGAGACAAACTCCGGGAAGAAAAAGGGTGGGAGGGCGGGAAAACAAAGGCAACTTGGAGGGGGAAATGACGACTATCTTGAAGAGAAAACACCGGTTAAAAATCATTGAGAAAATAAGGCAAAGACTTCGCATGAGTAGGATGGATACTCGATTACGGACTCCGGTTCCGAGGAGAAAAGGGGTGGGCGGGTGGGAAAAGAAAACAACTGAGGATTGAACTCAAAGATGAAGAGGCTCGAGTCAACTTGACGAGAAATGCACCAGATGAAAAAGAGCTGAGAACCAACGATCTAAAAACCAACTGCGTGATCCTAAAGAAAAATTTGAAAGGGAAGAGAAGTAGTCCAAAACACTTACGTCAAGATTCCTTACCAGAGCGACGAAGGGGCAGAGGAGTAAAAAGAATTCCTACTCTCTGATATAACTAGACTCCGAAAACAGTTTTCTTTTAGACTCGACAACGGCCAAACTACACGATCAATCAAGGGGGGCTCCTAGGGTCGGTCGAGGCTCTGATACCAACTTGTCACGCCCAATATGCGACGCTATCCAAAAGGAACTCGAAGGTCCCACCAAGGATAGACCCACATATTGGAACGCTTTTGCAAGGTGGATATCATTACATCAACATTACATAATAGATGGGGATACATACATAAGGCATACAATGCCACACAAATACAACATCACATCATACATAAGATCACCATCCGACTACGGATGAAACACAAACAGAAACTCAAACGACATCCACCCTGCTAGCCCAGGCTGCCGACCTGGAACCTATCCCCTGATCGAAGAAGCAGAAGAAGAACTCAATGCAAGCAAGCATCGCTCTCGCGTCATGACCATCTCATAACCTGTACCTGCAACTGTTGTTGTAGTAATCTGTGAGCCATGAGGACTCGGCAATCCCATTACCATGGGTATCAAGACTAGTAAATCTTAAAGGGAAAGTAAGGGGTAAGTGGTGAGGCTGCAGTAGCGGCTAATCATGATATGGTGGCTAACATACGCAAATAAGACCGTTCCGCTTGTTCTCTTCTCGCTCTTATTTGCGTATGTTAGCCACCATATCATGCTTAGCCGCTGATGCAGCCTCACCACTTACCCCTTCCTTTCCCTTTAAGCTTTACTTGTCTTGATACCCATGGTAATGGGATTGCTGAGTCCTCGTGGCTCACAGATTACTACAACAACAGTTGCAGGTACAGGTTATGAGATGGTCATGACGCGAGAGCGATGCTTGCTTGCGTTGAGTTCTTCTTCTGCTTCTTCGATCAGGGGATAGGTTCCAGGTCGGCAGCCTGGGCTAGCAGGGTGGATGTCATTTGAGTTTCTGTTTGTGTTTCATCCGTAGTCGGATGGTGATCTTATGTATGATGTGATGTTGTATTCGTGTGGCATTGTATGCCTTATGTATGTATCCCCATCTATTATGTAATGTTGATGTAATGATATCCACCTTGCAAAAGCGTTCCAATATGTGGGTCTATCCTTGGTGGGACCTTCGAGTTCCTTTTGGATAGGGTCGCATATTGGGCGTGACACCACGGCAAGTTAATTGCCGTGCCTCTAGACCTAGTAATCCGGGGCTCCATAACACACAAAGCCCACAAGGGTATGACGCCACGGAAAACATCTCCTAAAAGATGTAAGCCGCAAAGCCAAGTTAGGTTGGCCCACCACTCTAAACGGCTACCTTTGGACCATCCAAAAATGCTACGCCAAAGAATAAATCCTCGGCACCTCCCATACGATAGGTCACCGTATGCTAATGGGAAAACCATGTCAACTAGATTCTACATGGTAAATTACCCAGGCCAACAATCCGAACATCCACTGCGGAGTCCGTACTACCTCACGGTCTAACGACTGGGCACACCAGGGCCCGATTAGGGACCCTGGGAGCAATAACAAGAGGACACCTATCTTCAAGCATTTCGCATTTGCAAACTAACGTGTCGGATTTCGGGTTCGGCAGACCCTTGAGGTTCGAACACCGGGGTGCGCGCGGAGATTTCACCCTCTGCCTACTTGCTCCTCGCTAGGGTCTAAACTACGGAAGAAACAACACAAGAGACACAGAGTTTATACTGGTTCAGGCCACCATTGTGGTGTAATACCCTACTCCAGTGTGTGGTGTGGTGGATTGCCTCTTGGGCTAATGATGAACAATACAAGGAAGAACAGCCTCGCGAGGGTCTGTTCTTGGTTGGTGCTGAAGGAAATATGCCCTAGAGGCAATAATAAAGTTATTATTTATTTCCTTATTTCATGATAAATGTTTATTATTCATGCTAGAATTGTATTAACCGGAAACATAATACATGTGTGAATACATAGACAAACATAGTGTCACTAGTATGCCTCTACTTGATTAGCTCGTTGAATCAAAGATGGTTAAGTTTCCTAGCCATAGACATGAGTTGTCATTTGATTAACGGGATCACATCATTAGGAGAATGATGTGATTGACTTGACCCATTCTGTTAGCCTAGCACTTGATCGTTTAGTATGTTGCTATTGCTTTCTTCATGACTTATACATGTTCCTGTAACTATGAGATTATGCAACTCCCGTTTACCGGAGGAACACTTTGGGTGCTACCAAACGTCACAACGTAACTAGGTGATTATAAAGGAGTACTACAGGTGTCTCCAAAGGTACATGTTGGGTTGGCGTATTATTAGGTTTTGTCACTCTGATTGTCGGAGAGGTATCTCTAGGCCCTCTCGGTAATGCACATTACTATAAGCCTTGCAAGCAATGTGACTAAATGAGTTAGTTGCGGGATGATGCATTACGTAACGAGTAAAGAGACTTGCCGGTAACGATATTGAACTAGGTATTGGATACCGTCGATTGAATCTCGGGTAAGTAACATACCGATGATAAAGGGAACAACATATGTTGTTATGCGGTTTGACCGATAAAGATCTTCGTAGAATATGTGGGAGCCAATACGGGCATCCAGGTCCCGCTATTGGTTACTGACCGGAAACGTGTCTCGGTCATGTCTACATAGTTCTCGAACCCGTAGGGTCCGCACACTTAAGGTTTCGTTGACGATATAGTATTATATGAGTTATGCATGTTGGTAACCGAATGTTGTTCGGAGTCCCGGATGAGATCATGGACATGACAAGGAACTCCGGAATGGTCCGGAGATAAAGTTTGATATATGGGATAATAGTGTTTGATCTCCGGAAGGGTTCCGGAATTCACCGGAAGGGGTTCCGGATGTTTCCCGAAATGTTTGGGTACGAGAACATGTTATTTGGGCCAAAGGGGAAAGCCCACAAGGTTTTTGGAAAGCGCAAAAGGAAGTTTTGCGGAGTCCAGGGGCCAGACGCCAGGGTCCCTGGCGTATGGCCCTGGAGTCCGAGAAGGACTCTTGCCTTTCGGGTGAAACCGACTTTGTGGAGACTTTTACTCCAAGTTTCGACCCCAAGGCTCAACATATAAATGGAGGGGCGGGGCTAGCACCAAAGAGACATCAAGAAACACCAAGCCGTGTGCCGGCAACCCCGTCCCCTCTAGTTTAACCTCCGTTATAGTTTTCGTAGTGCTTAGGCGAAGCCCTGCGGAGATTGTTCTTCACCAACACCGTCACCACGCCGTCGTGCTGCCGGAACTCATCTACTACTTCGCCCGTCTTGCTGGATCGAGAAGGCGAGGACGTCATCAAGCTGAACGTGTGCAGAACTCGGAGGTGCCGTGCGTTCGGTACTTGGATCGGTCGGATCGTGAAGACGTACGACTACATCAACCGCGTTGATAAACGCTTCCGCTTAGCGATCTTCAAGGGTATGAAGATACACTCCCCCTCTCGTTGCTATACCATCACCATGATCTTGTGTGTGCGTAGGAATTTTTTTGAAATTACTACGTTCCCCAACAGTGGTATCAGAGCCTAGGTTTTATGCGTTGATGTTATATGCACGAGTAGAACACAAGTGAGTTGTGGGCGATACTAGTCATACTGCTTACCAGCATGTCATACTTTGGTTCGGCGGTATTGTGAGATGAAGCGGCCCGGACCGACATTATGCGTACGCTTACGCGAGACTGGTTTCACCGTTACGAGCACTCGTGCTTAAAGGTGGCTGGCGGGTGTCTGTCTCTCTCACTTTAGCTGAATCGAGTGTGGCTACGCCCGGTCCTTGTGAAGGTGAAAACAGAACTAACTTGAGGAACTATCGTTGTGGTTTTTGATGCGTAGGTAAGAACGGTTCTTGCTAAGCCCGTAGCAGCCACGTAAAATTTGCAACAACAAAGTAGAGGACGTCTAACTTGTTTTTGTAGGGCATGTTGTGATGTGATATGGTCAAGACGTGATGCTATATTTTATTGTATGAGATGATCATGTTTTGTAACCGAAGTTATCGGCAACTGGCATGAGCCATATGGTTGTCGCTTTATTGTATGAAATGCAAACGCCCTATAATTGCTTTACTTTATCACTAAGCGGTAGCGATAGTCGTAGAAGCAATAGATGGCGTAATGACAATGATGCTATGATGGAGATCAAGGTGTCGCGCCGGTGACGATGGTGATCACGACGGTGCTTCGGAGATGAAGATCACAAGCACAAGATGATGATGGCCATATCATATCACTTATACTGATTGCATGTGATGTTTATCCTTTATGCATCTTATCTTGCTTTGATTGACAGTAGCATTTTAAGATGATCTCTCACTAAATAATCAAGAAGTGTTCTCCCTGATTATGCACCGTTGCGAAAGTTCTTCGTGCTGAGACACCACGTGAAGATTGGGTGTGATAGGCTCTACGTTCAAATACAACGGGTGCAAAACAGTTGCACACGCGGAATACTTAGGTCATACTTGACGAGCCTAGCATATACAGATATGGCCTCGGAACACGGAGACCGAAAGGTCGAACGTGAATCATATTGAAGATATGATCAACATAGTGATGTTCACCATTCAAAACTACTCCATCTCACGTGATGATTGGACATGGTTTAGTTGATTTGGATCACGTGATCACTTAGATGACTAGAGAGATGTCTGTCTAAGTGGGAGTTCTTAAGTAATATGATTAATTGAACTTAAATTTATCATGAACTTAGTCCTGGTAGTATTTTGCAAATTATGTTGTAAATCGATAGCTCGCGTTGTTGCTTTCATATGTTTAATTATTTTGATATGTTCCTAGAGAAAATTGTATTGAAAGATGTTAGTAGCAATGATGCGGATTGGATCCGTGATCCGAGGTTTATCCTCATTGCTGCACAGAAGAATTATGTCCTTAATGCACCGCTAGGTGACAAACCTATTGCAGGAGCAGATGCAGACGTTATGAACGTTTGGCTAGCTCAAAAGGATGACTACTTGATAGTTTAGTGCACCATGCTTAAACGGCTTAGAATCGGGACTTCAAAGACGTTTTGAACGTCATGGACCATATGAGATGTTCCAGGAGTTGAAGTTAATATTTCAAGCAAATACCCGAGTTGAGAGATATGAAGTCTCCAACAAGTTCTATAGCTAAAAGATGGAGGAGAATCGCTCAACTAGTGAGCATGTGCTTAGATTGTCTGGGTACTTCAATCGCTTGAATCAAGTGGGAGTTAATCTTCCAGATAAGATAGTGATTGACAGAATTCTCTAGTCACCATCACTAAGTTACTAGAACTTCGTGATGAACTATAGTATGCAAGGGATGACGTAAACGATTCCCAAGCTCTTCGTGATGTTGAAATCGACGAAGGTAGAAATCAAGAAAGAGCATCAAGTGTTGATGATTGACAAGACCACTAGTTTCAAGAGAAGGGCAAAGGGAAAGAAAGGGAACTTAAGGTGGAAATACAAGCAAGTTGTCACTCCTGCGAAGAAGCCCAAAGCTGGACCATAGCCTGAAACTGAGTGCTTACACTGCAAAGGAAATGGTCACTGGAAGCGGAAATGCCCTGAATATTTGGTGGATAAGAAGGATGGCAATGTGAACAAGGGTATATTTGATATACAGGTTATTGATGTGTGCCTTACTAGTGTTTATAGTAGCCCCTGAGTATTTGATACTTGTTCGGTTGCTAAGATTAGTAACTCGAAACAGGAGTTACATAATAAAAAGAGACTAGTTGAGGGGAAGTGACGATGAGTGTTGGAAGTAGTTCCAAGATTGATATGATCATCATCGCACACTCCCTATACTTTTGGGATTAGTGTTAAACCTAAATAAATGTTATTTGGCGTTTGCGTTGAGCATGAATATGATTTGATCATGTTTATTGGAATACAGTTATTCATTTAAAATCAGAGAATAATTGTTGTTCTGTTTACATGAATAAAACCTTCAATGGTCATACACCCAATGAAAATAGTTTGTTGGATCTCGATCGTAGTGATACACATATTCATAATATTGATGCCAAAAGATGCAAAGTTAATAATGATAGTGCAATTTATTTGTGGCACTGCCGTTTGGGTCATATCGGTGTAAAGCGCATGAAGAAACTCCATAAAGATGGATTTTCGGAATCACTTGGTTATGAATCATTTGATGCTTGCGAACCGTGCCTTTTGTGCAAGATGACTAAAACTCCATTCTTCGGAACAATGGAACAAGCTACCGACTTATTGGAAATAATACATACCGATGTATGCGATCCAATGAGTGTTGATGCTCGTGGCAAAGTATCGTTATTTTCTGACCTTCACAAGATGATTTGAGCAGATATGGGTATATCTACTTGATGAAACATAAGTCTGAAATAGTTGAAAGGTTCAAAGAATTTCAGAGTGAAGTGGAAAAATCATCGTAACAAGAAAATAAAATTTCTGAGATCTGATCACGGAGACGAATATTTGAGTTACGTGTTTGGTATTCAATTAAAATAATGTGGAATAGTTTCACAGCTCACGCCACCTGGAACACCACAACTTTATGGTGTGTCCGAACGTCGTAACCGCACTTTATTGGATATGGTGCGATCTGTGATGTCTCTTATTGATTTACCACTATTGTTTTGGGGTTATGCATTAGAGACAGCTACATTCACGTTTAATAGGGCACCATCTAAATCCATTGAGATGACACCGTATGAACTATGGTTTAGTAGTAAACCTAAGCTGTCGTTTCTTAAAGTTTGGAGTTGCGATGCTTATATAAAAAAGGTTTTCAACTTGATAAGCTCGAACCCAAATCGGAGAAGTACGTCTTCATAGAATACCCAAAGGAAACTGTTGGGTACACCTTCTATCACAGATCCGAAGGCAAGATATTCGTTGCTTAAAATGTATCCTTTCTAGAGAAGGAGTTTCTCTCGAAAGAAGTGAGTGGGAGGAAAGTAGAACTTGATGAGGTAACTGTACCTGCTCCCTTATTGCAAAGTAGTTCATCACAAGAACTGGTTCCTGTGACAACTACACCAATTAGTGAGGAAGCTAATGATATTGATCATGAAACTTCAGATCAAGTTTCTACTGAACCTCGTAGGTCTACCCGAGTAAGATCCGCACTAGAGTGGTACGGTAATCCTGTTCTAAAAGTCATGTTACTAGACCATGATAAACCTACGAACTATGAGGTAGCGATAATGAGCCCAGATTCCGCAAAATGGCTGGAGGACATGAAATCTGAGATAGGATCCATGTATGAGAACAAAGTGTGGACTTTGGTGGAGTTGTCCGATGATCGGCAAGCCATATTGTATAAATGGATCTTCAAGAGGAAGACGGATGTTGATAGTAGTGTTACTATCTACAAAGCTCGACTTGTCGCAAAAAGGTTTTTGACAAGTTCAAGGTGTTGACTACAATGAGATTTTCTCAATTGTAGCGATGCTTAAGTCTGTCCGAATCATGTTAGCAATTGCCACATTTTATGAAATTTGGCAAATGGATGTCAAAACTACATTCCTTAATGGATTTATTAAAGAAGAGTTGTGTATGATACAACCAGAAGGTTTTGTCAATCCTAAAGGTGCTAACAAAGTGTGCATGCTCCAGCGATCCGTCTATGGACTGGTGCAAGCATCTCAGAGTTGGAATATACGCTTTGATGAGTTGATCAAAGCATATGGTTTTATACAGACTTTTGGAAAGGCCTGTATTTACAAGAAAGTGAGTGGGAGCACTACAACATTTCTGATAAGTATATGTGAATGACATATTGTTGATCAGAAATAATGTAGAATTATTCTGCAAAGCATAAAGGAGTGTTTGACAGGAGTTTTTCAAAGAAAGACCTCGGTGAAGCTGCTTACATATTGAGCATCGAGATCTATAGAGATAGATCGAGACGCTTGATAAGTTTTTTCAATAAGTACATACCTTGACAAAGATTTTGAAGTAGTTCAAAATGGAACAGTCAAAGAAAGAGTTCTTGCCTGTGTTACAAGGTGTGAAATTGAGTAAGACTCAAAGCCCGACCATGGCAGAAAATAGAAAAGAGAATGAAAGTCATTCCCTATGCCTCAGTCATAGGTTCTATAAAGTATGCTATGATATGTACCAGACCTATTGTATACCTTGCTCTGAATTTGGCAAGGGAGTACAATAGTGATCTAGGAGTAGATCACTGGACATTGGTCAAGAATATCCTTAGTGAGGACTACAGAAATATTTCTCGATTATGGAGGTGATAAAAGAGCCTGTCGTAAAGAGTTACATCAGTGCAAGCTTTTACACCGATCCAGATGACTCTAAGTCTCAATCTGGATACATATTGAAAGTGGGAGCAATTAGCTAGAGTAGCTCCGTACAGAGCATTGTAGACATAGAATATTTGCAAAATACATACGGCTTTGAATGTGACAGACCCGTTGACTAAGCTTCTCTCACGAGCAAAACATGATCACACCTTAGTACTCTTTGGGTGTTAATCACATAAGCGATGTGAACTAGATTATTGACTCTAGTAAACCCTTTGAGTGTTGGTCACATGACGATGTGAACTATGGGTGTTAATCATATACAGATATGAATATTGGTGTTAAATCACATGGCGATGTGAACTAGATTATTGACTCTAGTGCAAGTGGGAGACTGAAGGAAATATGCCCTAGAGGCAATAATAAAGTTATTATTTATTTCCTTATTTCATGATAAATGTTTATTATTCATGCTAGAATTGTATTAACCGGAAACATAATACATGTGTGAATACATAGACAAACATAGTGTCACTAGTATGCCTCTACTTGACTAGCTCGTTGAATCAAAGATGGTTAAGTTTCCTAGCCATAGACATGAGTTGTCATTTGATTAACGGGATCACATCATTAGGAGAATGATGTGATTGACTTGACCCATTCCGTTAGCCTAGCACTTGATCGTTTAGTATGTTGCTATTGCTTTCTTCATGACTTATACATGTTCCTGTAACTATGAGATTATGCAACTCCCGTTTACCGGAGGAACACTTTGGGTGCTACCAAACGTCACAACGTAACTGGGTGATTATAAAGGAGTACTACAGGTGTCTCCAAAGGTACATGTTGGGTTGGCGTATTTCGAGATTAGGTTTTGTCACTCCGATTGTCGGAGAGGTATCTCTGGGCCCTCTCGGTAATGCACATCACTATAAGCCTTGCAAGCAATGTGACTAATGAGTTAGTTGCGGGATGATGCATTACGTAACGAGTAAAGAGACTTGCCGGTAACGAGATTGAACTAGGTATTGGATACCGACGATCGAATCTCGGGTAAGTAACATACCGATGACAAAGGGAACAACGTATGTTGTTATGCGGTTTGACCGATAAAGATCTTCGTAGAATATGTGGGAGCCAATATGGGCATCCAGGTCCCGCTATTGGTTATTGACCGGAAACGTGTCTCGGTCATGTCTACATAGTTCTCGAACCCGTAGGGTCCGCACGCTTAACGTTTCGTTGACGATATAGTATTATATGAGTTATGCATGTTGGTAACCGAATGTTGTTCGGAGTCCCGGATGAGATCATGGACATGACGAGGAACTCCGGAATGGTCCGGAGATAAAGTTTGATATATGGGATAATAGTGTTTGATCTCCGGAAGGGTTCCGGAATTCACCGGAAGGGGTTCCGGATGTTTCCCGAAATGTTTGGGTACGAGAACACGTTATTTGGGCCAAAGGGGAAAGCCCACAAGGTTTTTGGAAAGCGCAAAAGGAAGTTTTGCGGAGTCCAGGGGCCAGACGCCAGGGTCCCTGGCGTCTGGGTCCAGACGCCGGGAACCCTGGCGTCTGGCCCTGGAGTCCGAGAAGGACTCTTGCCTTTCGGGTGAAACCGACTTTGTGGAGGCTTTTACTCCAAGTTTCGACCCCAAGGCTCAACATATAAATAGAGGGGGGGGGGCTAGCACCAAAGAGACATCAAGAAACACCAAGCCGTGTGCCGGCAACCCTGTCCCCTCTAGTTTATCCTCCGTCATTGTTTTCGTAGTGCTTAGGCGAAGCCCTGCGGAGATTGTTCTTCACCAACACTGTCACCACGCCGTGGTGCTGCCGGAACTCATCTACTACTTCGCCCGTCTTGCTGGATCGAGAAGGCGAGGACGTCATCAAGCTGAACGTGTGCAGAACTCGGAGGTGCCGTGCGTTCGGTACTTGGATCGGTCGGATCGTGAAGACGTACAACTACATCAACCGCGTTGATAAACGCTTCCGCTTAGCGATCTTCAAGGGTATGAAGATACACTCCCCCTCTCATTGCTATACCATCACCATGATCTTGCGTGTGCGTAGGATTTTTTTTGAAATTACTACGTTCCCCAACAGGTGCTACTTGGTTCTGGCTCTTGGATTCTCGATCAGGTCCAGCTGCCTCTACCCCGGGGATGGCTAGTCCTATTTATAGGCAAAGGCCCTGGGCCTCTTCCCAAATATTGAGCGGGAAGGGCGCCAACAATTGGCCATTTTGAAGGGGAACATCTGGTACACTTATCCTGACTAAAGTTGGTCCTCGCCTGCCAAAGGCTCTGGTGGTGACGCCTGCTTGGGCTCCACAATGACTTCCTCCGTGCCATTGGGCTGGTCTTGGTCTTGTAGAACCGAAATGGATGCCTTTGCTTGATGCTCTCGCCTGCGCTTGCCCCCTTTGCACCGAAGAGGAAAGGAGGACACTGCACGGGCTGGCGCCCGACTGGCGCCCCTGGTCGTCATGGCTTGCGTCATGGCCACCTCGCGCGGTACCCCGCCTTGAACTCTCCGCCTCCTCGCGAGCCAGCCTGATGAGGCCGTGCCTGAGGAAGCTCCTTGTCGTCCGCCCCGTGAGGCTTGGCCCCTCGCGAGGGTCTTGAGCTTGTGTTGATGAAGATGGGCCGCGCTGGGCCCCCTTCGAGCCACGCCGCAGGCCGCAGGCAGGCAAGTCTGGGGACCCCAGTTCCCAAAACACCGACAGTAGCCCCCGGGCCCACGGCGCGCCCGAACTTGGCCGAGCCGAGAGGCGAAAGGGCAAGTGCGAAGCGTCGCGGGCCCTAATAGCCTGCGGCCTTGGGCGCCGCGTGGCGGTTGATTGGACGTGGGCGCCTCCACTTCCCCACGACGCCTCGGTGACCGCATGGATTCGACAAGTCCCTGCATGCAAAGCTGGTTATGATTACCTGCGATCGTGGAGGTCGGCGGTTCGCCTTTGCCGGCTATAAGTACGGAACGGCAAGCGCCCTCCAGCTACCCCTTCTGCTTCTCCTTCTTCATGGCTCCGCCAAGGAAGTTCTCGGCCGCAGAGAAAGGAAAGGCTCGCCAGGCCGAGTCTGCCTCTCCCCCGCCCAAGCACAGTCGAGGCTGCCCTCGCAAACACCCGGCGGCCTTCATGGCGGCCCCCCGCGGTCACGGAGGTGGCTCTCTGCGTGGTGATGGGCGGCTGGCCATGGCCAGGGGGCGTGCTCCGGCCGTGCGGCCCCCCAGGCCGCGCTTCCATACTGCGGAGGTGCTGCCGGAGTTCATTGTGTGGGCAGCGGAGCCAACTACCTCCCGGCTTCATCTCCCTCGCTTCCTCCTAGGTGAGCTCCCAGCTGGCACCCTGGGCGGCCTCTGGCTCCATGAAGACGGCTGCTGCAGCCGGGCCTCGTGGGCTTCGCTGGAGGTCTCCGCAGCCGGGAGCCTGGCCTTGACCCGCGGCTGGCAGACGTTTGCCCGCGTGCGTGGCCTGCGCCCCCGGTGCACTCTACACTTCAAGTTCGACGGTGATGCCACCCTCTACGTGAGGGTGTTTGGGGAAGATGGTCGCCGCACAGGGTGCTGCCCTGAAGACGACGACCGCGGCCAGGGGCCCAGCCCTTACGAGGACGGATAGGATAGCGCGCGCGTGGTTGGCGGTGCCCAGGGTTCCTCAAGCTTCACCAGTTCTTCTTCGGGCAGTGACTCTTCCAGCAGCGGCCGTGGTCAACCTCCACGCCGGCGTGCCTGCCTGGAGGGTGGTGGCGGATCTGCCCGCCGCCGTGTCTTGGTGAAGCGCGAGAGGGAGTCCGCCTGAGCTCCGGAGGCGGGTCGAGTCTTCCCTGAGGGCCGGCGCGGGGCGAGCTTCGCAAGATTTGCTCTTTCTTTTCCTTTTTCCTGCGCAGAAAGACAGTAGTGCGGGGCCCCGTTGGGGCGTGTTTGGGGTACCGCTGTTAATCATCGTACTGTTCCCGTTATTTTAGTATTGTTCTCTCCGGCCGCACGTTCGCGCGTAGGTAATCCCCTGCCTCAGCCGTGGGGGCAACCGACCCAGGCCCTGTATTCGTGTCGCGATGCTCGTGAGGCGCAGACCGGAAGGGTGCTCCTGTAGCAAGCCTGGGTTGAGGAAACCTTGAACGATAAGGGCGGAGAGAGAGAGACTCGCGAGGGAGTCCTGGCTGCTTCCTCGTGAGGCCACGCATGAAAGAAATCGAGGCAGGAGAGCGAAAAGTCAAAGAGCCACAACTCGAAGGCAACCGCTTCAATAAAACTTCAAATAAGAGTGGACAAGCCAACTGCAGAAAGCAAATGAAAAAGCCGCGTCCGGCACCTAATCTAGTCTTCGACATCTTCTCACCAGCGCGGAGCTAAGTGCTGCCACTGGGCATGGGAGGGAGCCCCAGGGCCTGAGGCCGGCGCTCTTGAGACTCCAGGGCGTGTACAGCCCCAACTCATTATTACGTGAGAGTGTCACGGGTGGCGAGCTTCACAGGCATTGGCCTTCTTCACAGGCTCCAGGCCTTTCTTGGGGGAGACAAGCTTCACGGGCATTGGCCCTCTTCACAGGCTCCGGGCCTTTTCTAAAACGCATCAGCTTCACAGGCGTTCGCCTTCTTCACAGGCTCTGGACCTTTTCCAAAAAGATGAGCTTCACAAGCATTCGCCTTCTTCACAGGCTCTGGGCCTTTTCCAAAAAGATGAGCTTCACAGGCATTCGCCTTCTTCACAGGCTCTGGGCCTTTTCCGACACGCATCAGCTTCACAGGCGTTCGCCTTCTTCATAGGCTCTGGGCCTTTTCCAAAAAGATGAGCTTCACAGGCCTTCGCCTTCTTCACAGGCTCTGGGCCTTTTTAGGGGTAAAACCTCCTGAGATGCTGGATGTTCCACGCGTTCTGGACAGGTACCCCCTCCTAAGTCTCCAAGCGCGCGGAGCCGGGCCTGGAAACATGAACAACCTTGAACGGGCCCTCCCACATGGGAGAGAGCTTATGCCGTCCCTCCCTGGAGAGAACCCGCCGAAGCACGAGGTCCCCTACCTCAAGAGTTCTGGGGCGGATGTTGCGGCAGTGGTACCGCCACAGTGCTTGTTGGTACCTTGCCGCTTGCAGCGCGGCTTCTCGACGATGCTCCTCCCCCAGCACAAGGTCCATCCCCCGCATGGCGTCCTGCTGCGTCTCATCAAATGCCAGGACCCGTGCGGAACGACGCCTGACCTCGTGAGGGAGGACTGCTTCGGCTCCATAGACCAGGAAGAAGGGGGTCTCCCCAGTCGGCTTGGTGGCGGTTTTGCGGATGGACCACAACACAGACTGAAGCTCATCGTACCAACCTCTACCACAGGCCTCCAGCTTCTTGAATGTTTTGGTCTTGAGGCCCCTCAGGACTTCTGCGTTGGCCCGCTCGGCCTGGCCGTTGCTTCGGGGGTGCGCCACCGAAGCGTAGCATATCTGCGTTCCAAGGTTAGCACAGTATGTTTTGAAGAGGTTACTGGTGAACTGCAAACCGTTGTCAGTGATGATGCGGTTCGGTACCCCGAACCGTCTCACGATGCCTTTGATGAACTTGACCGCAGAACCAGCAGGGATGGTGCAGACGGCCTCGACTTCAGCCCACTTGGTGAACTTGTCCACGGCGACGTAGAGGTAGCGGTAGCCCCCTGGCGCCCGAGGAAACGGGCCCAGGATATCCAACCCCCAGACTGCAAACGGCCACGTGAGGGGTATGGTTTGCAGACCTCTGGCCGGCTGATGGATCTGCTTGGCATGGAATTGGCAAGCCTCGCAAGTCTTCACTAGCTCGACAGCGTCATTGAGCGCAGTAGGCCAATAGAAACCGCTGCGGAACGCCTTGCCAACGAGGGTCCGTGACGACGAATGATGCCCACAATCTCCACCGTGTATATCTGCAGCAGCTCCTTCCCTTGCTCTCTGGTGATGCAGCGCAAGGACACATCGTTTGGTCGTTTCCGGTAGAGCTCTCCATCCCTGATGCAGTACGCTGTAGCTTGCCACGCCACACGCTTTGCTTCCTCCTCCTTCTCCAGCAGGGTCCCTTGTGTTAAGTAGATCCGGAGCTCCGTGATCCAGCTCCCCTCCTGAGGCTCCATCGTCAGGAGCAGGCATGCTCCTGAGGCCGGGCCGCAGGCTGGGGCTCCCGAGGCAGGTGGCTGGGGAAGCTCCACCCGAGGCTGCGCCATGTTTGAGAATGATGGCAGGGCTGAGGGCTTGAAGAGCCGCTCCTCGAAGATGCCCGGCTCCTGGGGCAACCGCCTGGAGGCTCGTTTGGCGATGTCGTCGGCCTCTTGATTAGTGCCGCGGGGTACATGCTGTAGCTCCAACCCCCAGAACTGTTTCTCCATCCTGCGGACTTCCGCAAGGTATGCTTCCATGTGCTCATCTCTTGGCTCATATACCTTGTTGGATAAATTGACGAGGAGCTACGAATCGCCCTTGATAGTAAGGCTCTTCACCCCTAGGGCAGCGGCGGCCTTCAAGCCCGCTATCAGTCCTTCGTACTCCGCTATATTGTTGGAGACCTTTTCACCTCGCTGGAAACGGAGCTGCACGACGTAGTAAAGCTTGTCCTGAGTGGGAGATATGAGCACCGCCCCGGCCCCTGCGCCATGCCTGGAGATCGCTCCATCAAAGTACATGACCCAACCTTCTGGCACCTTGCTTCCCGGGGAGAGGGATCGATCCTCGCCGGCCTTGAGGTCCGGTGCCTCTGTCCATTCGGCCATGAAATCTGCTAGCGCGGCTCCCTTGATGACCCTGGTTGTGCTAAATTCGAGCTGAAATGCTTGCAGTTCAATGTTCCACTCGGCGACCCTTCCGGCCGAGTTAGGACTCCTGAGCACCCTTTCCAAGGGGTATGCTGAGACGACCTTGATCGGGTGGCCCTGGAAGTAGTGTCGCAACTTACGCGAGGCTACCAGTAGCGCGAGGAGGAGCTTCTGTGGCATGGGGTACCATGCCCTTGCATCCCGTAACACCGTGCTGACGAAGTACACCGGGTGCTCGACGAGGCTTGGAGCGTCGGCGCAGGCGGCGTCCTCCGGAGGCCGTGGCGCCTGCTAAGGCGATGGGGCCTCCGGAAGCTGGTTGTCTGGGGAGGGGCCTCCTCCGTTCCCGACGCGCTCCCCTACAGCGGCTGACCCTCCTCAGCCGTGATAGTGATCGCTGCGAGTCCTTCCTGGTCCTGCTTTGCCTTGACACGGGTAGCTGTCGTGGCTTTGGTCCGGCACTCCTCCCTAACTGCCACCAGAGCCGCGCTGGCGGAGTAAGGAGTGGCGGCGAGGTAGAGTACCAAGGGATCCCGAGGGCGTGGGGACACCATCACCGGAGGACTGGTTAGGTATCCCTTGAGATCATGGAATGCCCTGTCGGCCTCTTTAGTCCATTCAAAGGGCCCCTTTTTCTTCATCAGCTCGAAGAAAGGCAGCGCTCACTCTCCTAACCTTGGGATGAAGCGCCCCAGCGCAGTCACACGCCCCGTGAGCTTCTGCATTTCTCTGAGGGTCTTTGGTGGGCTCATGTCCTCGACTGCCTTGACCTTTTCTGGGTTGGCCTCAATGCCTCGGTGGGACACGAGGAAGCCCAAGAGCTTGCCTGAGGGGACTCCAAACACACACTTCTCCGGGTTGAGCCGCAGGCTTACTGCATTGAGGCTTGCAAAGGTTTCCTCCAGGTCTTGTATCAGGGTCTTGGCCTCGCGAGAGTTCACTACGATGTCGTCAACATAAGCCTCCACATTCTTCCCGAGTTGAGGGCCCAAGGTGATGTGCATGAGCCGCTGAAAGGTGGCTCCCGTGTTGCGCAGTCCGAACGGCATGCATGTATAGCAGTACACTCCACATGGGGTCAAGAAGGCCGTCTTCTCCACGTCTTCCATCGCCATCTTGATCTGGTGATACCCAGAGAAGGCATCCAAGAAGCATAACAGGTCACACTCAGCGGTGGAATCGACGATCTGATTGATGCGAGGGAGCGCGGACGGATCTTGCGGGCATGCTTTGTTGAGGTTGGTGAAGTCGACACACATGCGCTCCTTCCCTCCCTTCTTTGGCACAACCACAGGGTTGGCCAACCAGTCTGGATATCCGACCTCGCGAATAACCCCCGCGGCCTCCAGCTTGCGGGTCTCCTGGACGATGAAGGCCTGCTTTTCGGTGGACTGCCGCCTCGCCTTCTGCTTCACGGGGCACATGTTGGGGCACACGTTGAGGTGGTGCTCGATTACGCCCCATGGGATCCCTGCCAACTGATTGGGCTCCCAGACAAACACCTTCTTGTTTGCACGCAGGAACTTGACCAGGGCTTCCTCCTGCTCGGGCTCGAGGTTGGTGCCTATGGTGAAAGTGGCGTTAGTGGACCCATCCTCGTCGACAGGTATCTGCTTGGTCTCTGCCTTGTCTTGGGTGAACAACTGTTTCTTCTTGGTTGGTGCAGCCCCCTTGGGCTTGGAGGTGTCTGCGCTGGCGGATCGTGCTGCCGCCGCCGTCTTGAGGGCGAGCTTGAGCACTCGCAGTGCATCTCCGGTGTCCCCGGGCACGGTGAGGACGCCGTTGCTCCCGGGCATCTTCATGAGGTTGTACACTGGGTGAGTCGCGGCCATGAATTGGGCTAGTGTTGGATAGCCGAGGATGGCATTGTAGGTGAGGCCGATGGGGGCGATGTCGAAATCGACCAGCTGTGTGCGGAAATTGTTGTAGGTGCCGAAGGTTACCGGGAGCCGGATCTATCCCAAGGAGCTGGACGACCCGCCTCCGACGCCTGAGAAGGGTCGGCTGGGTTACAGCCGTTCCCGGGGTAGCAAAGGAGGTTGAAGGTCTCAACTGAGAACATGCTGAGGCCCGCGCCGCCGTCGATGAGAGTCCTGGTGACAGCCACCTGGCAGATGGTAGGTGTTCAGAGCATGGGGAGCGCACCCGAGCAGGCCGAGTTGGAGGGGTGGTCCTCTGAGCTGAAGGCCAGCCCGGCCGATGGCTTCGACCGACCCGGGGGAGCCCCCTGCCGCGTAGAGGCGGCGCCGACCCGGTGGACGAATGGCTTGACGTGGTGGCTGGAGGGCGGCGCCTGCGAGCCTCCCAGGAGGGCCGCGACGACCGAGGGAGCCGGCGCGACGTGGTGGGTGAGGAAGAGGCCGCGTGACTCTTCCCAAGAGGCCATGGAGGGATGCTTGGACGATGCTCGCTGCCTGTTTCCCGCCGGGCCGGTGGCGGCGTTAACGATAGGTGACGGGGAACGACGAGGGCCCCCGCCGATGGGAGCCGCCCGGGCGACGCGGGAAGCGAGGGCGCTCGGCGCTCGGCGCGAGCCCGACGAGCGTCAGACATGGATGCGATGGTCGGAGAAGAACAAGACGACGGGAGGCAAATTCCGGCGCACCCCTACCTGGCGCGCCAAATGTCGGATTTCGGGTTCCGGCAGACCCTTGAGGTTCAAACACTGGGGTGCGCGCGGAGATTTCATCCTCTGCCTACTTGCTCGTCGCCGAATTGCTAGGGTCTAAACTACGGAAGAAGCAACACAAGAGACACAAAGTTTATACTGGTTCAGGCCACCATTGTGGTGTAATACCCTACTCCAGTGTGTGGTGTGGTGGATTGCCTCTTGGGCTGATGATGAAGAATACAAGGAAGAACAGCCTCGCGAGGGTCTGTTCTTGGTTGGTGCTACTTGGTTCTGGCTCTTGGATTCTCGATCAGGTCCAGCTGCCTCTACCCCGGGGGTGGCTAGTCCTATTTATAGGCAAAGGCCCTGGGCCTCTTCCCAAATATTGAGCGGGAAGGGTGCCAACAATTGGCCATTTTGAAGGGGAACATCTGGTACACTTATCCTGACTAAAGTTGGTCCTTGCCTGCCAAAGGCTCTGGTTGTGACGCCTACTTGGGCTCCACAATGACTTCCTCCCTGCCATTGGGCTGGTCTTGGTCTTGTAGCACCGAAATGGATGCCTTTGCTTGATGCTCTCGCCTGCGCTTGCCCCCTTTGCACCGAAGAGGAAACGAGGACACTGCGCGGGCTGGCGCCCGACTGGTGCCCCTGGTCCTCATGGCTTGCGTCATGGGCACCTCGCGAGGTACCCCGCCTTGAACTCTCCGCCTCCTCGTGAGCCAGCCTGATGAGGCCGTGCCTGAGGAAGCTCCTTGTCATCCGCCCCGCGAGGCTTGGCCCCTCGCGAGGGTCTTGAGCTTGTGTTGATGAAGATGGGCCGCGCTGGGCCCCCTTCGAGCCACGCCGCAGGCCGCAGGTAGGCAAGTCTGGGGACCCCCGTTCCCAGAACGCCGACATAACGATTGACGTAGAACAAAACTCGCGGCATGGAATTATCCCGGACACACAAAGGAAGGAACATGCAGGTAGAAGGCAGTTTGGATTCATTCTCGACCCGCTCACAGCCCCCTCCAATCCGGCCATAACAGGTTCCATCAAACAACACCTCTTTCCATACATCATACTAATATG
This sequence comes from Triticum aestivum, assembly GCF_018294505.1. Lineage (NCBI taxonomy): Eukaryota > Viridiplantae > Streptophyta > Magnoliopsida > Poales > Poaceae > Triticum > Triticum aestivum. The sequence continues at coordinate 535,322,847 of NC_057795.1, forward strand.
CATAGACATAAAATTATACTACAATGCGTAAATAGCAATTACCGACTATCGTTTATCGCCGACGCTCTTTGCCGAAAATGAAAGCCACGCTCCACGTTCGCCTGGTTGCACCAGGGGCTCCACAGTACGGCAAGCAAGTCCTACCACCTTTTCGGTCGTTCGGCACCCCAAACTTATAGCACTATATGCATCTACTCCGAATCGTGTCTTGGGTCATTGGTTGGGTTTGCCCGACTCCCATGTTTTGGTACCTTATGTTCCATTCTATCGGCTAAGGTAGCGCTGGGAGAACTACTGCGACTGTGTCCCGGTTCAGCCGGACGAGCACCTCAGTAGAGAAAGCCGAAAACCGACTGTCATGATGAAGCGAGAGCCGGTTCGCTATTTGAGAGGTCATAAAATCCTTAAAGATTTATTCCGCATAACACCATCATAAATGCTAAGTGCGACGGATCGGTCTTTTGATCAGGCGCCAATAGAGCCCCTAGTTCGGCCTTCCGAACAATAGGGGCTGCGCCGACCATACTGAAATTCCTATGGCTAAGTGAGAGTAATAAAGCCCTATAGTCCGATTTCCTGGTTCGCGGAAAATACACCTCCTTAAAAGGACCCAAATATGGGATAAAGAGCATTCATATATATCCCGAACACCCCCATATCCTTCTTACGAGGGGGCAGAAGCCGACAACTGGCCAACTCCCAGAATTTGCATACAATAAACAGCCGCATAGGAAGAACATATGTTCAAATAAAACAGGCAATATATAACAAACATGCCATTATCCCATATTACAACAAGTGGCATAGATGCCCTCAGAGAAATATGATGTCTTTAGTACACTTGTCCGCCACAAGGCGGGCCCCTTTCATCACACCTTCATAATACAGCTCGGGCTTGCGGTGTTCCTTACCCTCCAGCGGCCCCTCAGTGATAGGCTTTTCCGCGTCAAGCCTCCCCCAATGCACTTTCGCATGGGAAAATGCCATACGTGCGCCTTCTATGCAGACTGATCGCTAGATAGCATCTAGCCGAGGACAGGCGCCCACGATCCGCTTGACAAGTGCGAAGTAGCTGGTTGGAATTGGATCCGCAGGCCACAGCCGGACAACTAAGTCCTTCATGGCGAGTTCGGCCGCCTGGTGCAGTTCGATCAGTTGTTTCATCTGATCGATAAATGGCACCGGATAGTTTGGCGCCAGATACTGCAACCAGAAATCCCTCTCTGCAGTCTTCTTCTCCTCGGTGCGATAGAATTGAGCAGCATCTGATATGCTGTGAGGAAGATCCACAAAAGCCCCTGGAAAAATAAGAATTCAGCCTGCCGCTCGGATTCTTCACATTCTAACATACAGGAAGCTAAGAATACAGAAGGCCTTACCAGTCGCCACTTTTCGGGCCTCCTGAATGTCCCACACAGCACCTCGGGCTTCTTCCCGAGCACCTTCTGCATCCTCGAAGCTTGGGCGATCTCGGATTCTTTCCCTTTTAGACTGTGCTCCAAGCTCTCGCTTTTCTTCAGAGCTTCCTGGAGCTCCCGCTCAGCGGTGATAAACCTGGCCTCGTGTTTTTCACGAAGCGCCTGTTCGGCTTCAGCCTTCTTGTTGGCATCAGCCAAAGCTTTTTTTAGTGCCTCGTATTCGGCACACGCTCCTAGAGCACACAATACTAAATTTTTTATTCTGCACAACCATTCGTTCGTGCCAACTCTAAGACAGATGTTTTCAACCTACCTTAGTTGTCTTCCAGTTGCTTCCTCACACGGCCGAGTTCTTCCTTGGATCGTGCAAGGTTTTGCTTCAGTTCGGAAACTTTCACCTTGAAAGCGGAAGTCCTCTCCACGGATGCCTGTTTTCACGCCAAATGGTATACGTCATTTTCACAGGCTCCTGTGAAGGCAGGGGGTTTGATCCCCTGCCCGGATCTGTCTCCTTCGCCGGACAGTGTCTCAGGGGCTACTACTTATATAATTACAATTGCTTAAGGGTTTCCTAGGAAACATACCTCAAAAGTCTTTATAAGACTAAGGCAGGACGCGTTCAGCCCGCTCTCGGCGGACTGAATCATTTCAACCACCTCGCCCACAAGGGCCCGATGCTCGTTGACAATAGATGCGTTCTTCAACACTGTTAATAGACCGCCAGGCAGCTCTGCTTGAATAGAGGATGCCAGTGGCGTAGGCTGGCCCCCCGCCGTCAGGGGGGCTGCTTGCTCGATCCCAGAACCCTAGAGGTCCCAGGGGCCGTATCCATCCCTACGTGTTCGGCACTAGGGATATGTCCTCCCTAGTCCGGGTCTTGTCGAGACGACACCTCGGTGTCGCGCCCAGACTTGGGGCAAGGGGCCTGCGGAGGCGTCTCGCTCGCCAAAGCGTCCGAGTCCAGTGAATCCTCCGACGAGGACTGGCCGGCGCAGGACCTTGCCGGACTGTGCAAAACGTATGCAACAGTCAAAACCGCTATACCCAAAAAATGATCCCGGATGCATATGCGTGTTCGGATACTTACGACTTCTCCAGGGGCTGGGCCCTGGGGTCCCACTCCGGGCTGCTATCGGCATCCGTGGGGGATGCCCCTGGGAGGGAATGTTTCCCCCTCTTGGGCGATCCGGCCGCTAGAGATGCGGAGGCCGTTCTCTTCCTCCCACTATTAGAGTGAGGCTCATCCTCCTTTGCTTCCTCCTCTTCGTCCTTGGACGAAGGTTCATCGCTTGAGACTTCGGATTTGACATCCGAAGCCTCGCAACGGCGAAGGCCACCACGGGTCTTCTTGACCTTCTTGGAGGCCTCTTTCTTTGGCGCCTTGTAAGGCGCGGGACCAGCATCTTCGTTAGAAGGGGTCCGACCGGTTCCTCCTGCAGGGGGGCTGGACAATGTAGCCGCTCCACCTTCTTTACCCATCCTTGAAGTGCAATGAAACGTGATTAGGATGTCTCCGTATGACAGGCCAACTAAAGCATGAATAGACAGAGTGTGGCTTGTGACTTATCGGGCTTGGAGAATGGGATGATTGATACCCGCGGTCCTCCGGCGGGCCTAGCCACGATTTGCTGGACTTAAAGAGCACCTTCCAGATATCCTTATGGGAGGAATCATAAATCTCCGAAGGGTTTGGTGCTCGGCTGGATCGAACTCCCACAGGGCACAAGCTCGGCGCTGACAAGGGAGAACCAGGCGAACTAGCATCACCTGGACTACATCAACGAGCTTGACGTCCCTATCGATCATGCCCTGGATGCGTGTCTGGAGCAGTAACAGCTCGTCAGACGAGCACCAGTTTGGGCCCTTCTCGGGCCAGGACGTGAGCCGCAGTGGAGCTCCAGATCTGAACTCTGGAGCTGCCGCCCACTTCTTGCTGCGTGGTTCGGTGATATAGAACCACTGCTGCTGCCACTCCTTGACGGAGTCGTTGAAAGCGCCTTTTGGCCAGACAGCCTTGGACATCTTGCTTACCATGGCGCCGCCGCACTCGGCGTGTTCGCCACTCACCACCTTGGGCTTCACATTGAAAATCTTCAGCCATAGGCCGAAGTGAGGTGGGATCCGGAGAAAGGCCTCACACACGACGATGAACGTCGAGATATTGAGGAAGGAGTTGGGGGAAAGATCATGGAAATCGATCCCGTAGTAATACATGACTCCCCGAACGAACGGATGGAGGGGAAACCCGAGCCCATGGACGAAATGGGGAAGGAACACGACTCTCTCATGAGATTACGGAGTAGGGATGACCTGTCCTGCCGGGGGAAGACGGTGGCCGATCTTCTGGGCCAGATACCCGGCTCCGCGCAGCATCTTGATGTCCTTCTCCTGGACAGTTGAGGCCATCCATTTGCCTCCTCCTCCGGACATCTTCAGAAAACTTCCCTTCGGTGGGGGAGAAGAGTGCTTGGGCGTTAGGACTCGCACAAAGGGGAATGAGCTAGCAGGAGAAGGAAGCGTGGGTAAAAGAGAAAGGAACGTGACCTCCTTATAAAGGTGATAAAGGCTTTTTGTGCTTCCCCTCTTGCCTGGTGGAACCCCTCCACCTCCCACTCGCGGCGATTAGCGGCACGGTTAGATTACCCATGCCTGTATTGATGAGAATCCCGTAATAAGGGGACACGATCTCTGCTTTGACAAGACGTGTCACAGAAACCGCCTCGTGATATGCGTTGGAGCTGGTTGTGTGGAAACGGTTCGAATAATGGATCCGATCATAATAACATGTCACGTCATCAGGAAAAGTTGTCAGCAGATTGCATATGTGAAATATCCTCCTCTCTACAGTGGTATGCGAATATCGTTTTTCAGATCCGGACACGATTTGAGTGTTCGGTGATTACTTTGGAGTATTCGGTGGAGGAACCGGCCTTGCAATGCCGAAGACAATACTGCACGCCGGACTCATCGTCATTGAAGCCTGGTTCAGGGGCTACTGAGGGAGCCCTGGATTAGGGGGTATCCGGACAGCTGGACAGTGTACAACGTCCGGACTATTGAAGCGTGAAGATACAAGACTCAAGACTTGGGCCCGTGTCCGGATGGGACTTTCCTTGGCGTGGAAGGCAAGCTTGGCGATCCGGATATTACATTTCCTTCTTTGTAACCGACTCCATGTAAACGCTAGCCCTCTCCGGTGTCTATATAAACCGGAGAGGTTGGTCCTTAGAAGGCCGATCACAATTACATTCATACCATCATAGGCTAGCTCCTAGGGTTTAGCTTCTACGATCTCGTGGTAGATCTACTCTTGTACTACCCATATCATCAATATTAATCAAGCAGTAAGTAGGGTTTTACCTCCATCGAGAGGGCCCGAACCTGGGTAAACATCTGTGTCCCTTGCTTCTTGTTACCATCAGCCTTGACACATAGATCGGGACCCCCTACCCGAGATCCGCCGGTATTGACACTGACAGTGGGCGCCCTTCATGACACCGTCATAATACTTTTTGGGGTGGCGGTGCTCCTTGTCCTATGGTGGCTCCTCCATCACTAGCTTCTCGACATCCATCTTCGCCTAGTGCACTTTCGCACGGGCGAAGGCCCTGCGCGCACCTTCAATGCAGACTGACCGCTTAATGGCTTGAAGCCACGGACAAGCATTCACAAGCCGCTTTACAAGCATTCACAAGCCCCTATGAGCAGCTGCGGCCAGTAGCGACGCCTGCTTATTCACATAGACATATTTTGATCAGAGTCTTGTGGATGTTATTTGATCCTCTATTCGGCCTTTCTTTCCGAACACCAAACAGAGCATCATGGGCTATTGTCTATGCTGTTATTTGATTACTTACCTCAAAGCCTGTTAGGAGGCTGGCGCAGGCTCCACTCAAGCTGCTTTTGGTGGACCGAACCTTCTCAATCACCGCACTCATGATGGTGCGGTGCTCTTCGTCAATGGAAGCGCCGTGAAGCGCTTCCAGCAGGTTGTCCGATGCCTCTGGATGGACAGAAGTCATCATCACAGGCGGCTCGCCCTCCTTAGTAAGGGGCTGCCTACCTGAATCCGGAACCACTGGAGGTTCCGGCGCAGTATCCGGCTGGGGGCCAGACTTGCTGCGGCCCCCGTCATCAGAATCCATGGGGGTCTTCCCCCCCATGTGCCCAGCATCTGGGATTTTGCCTTAGGGCATCTCCAGAACCATCTCCTCCTGGTCCGGTATCCTATAGACAACACCACGGTGTCATCCGCGGGCCGGGGGGTGGTGGCCATCGGGAGCGAATCGATGTTCATCGCCGACTGACTCAAAGACCCATCTGAGGAGGATACGTTGATGTGGGCTTTGGACGGACTATGCAATCATATTTGATATGATAAGAAGCAATAAGGCAAAACATACCGGAAGTATTATAGTGTCCGGATACAATGACTTCGCCAGGGGCTTGTCCCTGGGCAGCCACTCCTCGTCGCTGTAGGCGGCTATTGTGGAGTGGTCCGGAGGGAGGGTCCTTCCTTTATTGGACCCTTCGGCCTCCCCGGACGGGGAGGCCTTCCTTTTCTTTTCCCCCCTGTTGGGGGGGGGGAGGGTTTTCCTCTTCCTCCTCCTCGTTTTCGTTGGAGGAGTGCGCCTCGGTGTCTTCGGACGATGAGTCCAACACAACCTTGCGCTGGAGACCTTTCCTGGTCCCTGTGGCCTTCTTCGCCGGCACCTCGTAGGGCACCGGAAACAGCATATCCGTTAAGAGAGCCATTGCTGGATCTTTAGGTAGTGGAGCTGGACAGTCGATCCGCTCCGCTGTCGCTACCCAGTCCTATTAAATTGGCGTGGAGGCTTAGATTCCTCCCAAGAATATACTGGGAAAAGGAGCATCTTGTACAATACATATAGCTTACCGGATTGGCACGGCGCTTTGCGCCGAGCCCGCGATCCTCGGAGATTGGGGGAGGTACCTCAGCGGCCTTGAACAACACCTTCCAGACGTCCTTGTGTGTCATGTCGAAGAGCTCTCGCAGCGTCTGGTGTTCGGCCGGGTCGAACTCCCACATATTGAATGACCGTCTTTGACACAGAAGGATCCGGCAGAAGAGCATGACCTGGACCACGTTGACAAGCTTGATTTTCTTGCTTATCATATTTTTGACACAGTTCTGGAGTCCGGTCAGCTCCGCCGACTCACCCCAGGCTAAGCCCTTCTTTTTCTAAGAGGTGAGCCGCATGGGTATGGCAGATCGAAATTCAGGGGCCGCCGCCTAGTTGGATTCGCGTGGCTCGGTGATATAGAACCACCCCGATTGCCACCCCTTCATGATCTCCACCTAGGACCCTTCGAGCCAAGTGACGTTCGGCATCTTGCCCACCATGGCGCCTCCGCACTCCGCTTGCTGGCCGACCACCACCTTCGGCTTCACATTGAAGGTCTTCAGCCATAGTCCGAAGTGGGGCTTGATGCGGAGGAAGGATTCGCACACGACGATAAACGCCGAGATGTTGAGGATGAAATTGGGGGCCAGATCATGGAAATCCAGCCCATAGTAGAACATGAGCCAGCGGACAAATGGGTGGAGGGGGAATCCCAGTCCGCGGACGAAGTGGGCAAGGAATACAACCCTCTCATGGGGTTCTGGAGTAGGGACGATCTGCCCTACATCCGGGAGCCGGTGTGCGATGTCTGCGGCCAGGTATCCGGCCTCCCGGAGCTTCATGATGTCCTCCTCCATAACGGAGGAGACCATCCACTTGCCTCCTGCTCCGGGCATGTTTGTACTGGCTTTACAGAGAAGGTGAGAACTTGGGCCCTGGAGCTCGAGCGTGCGAGAATGGATGAGCAAGGGAAGAAGAAGGAGTGGGTGAAAAAGGGGAATCCCTATCCCTTTATAAAGGCGGTAGAAACTGTGCGCCTCCCCACTTGCCCGGTAAAATCGCTTATTCCCCAAGCGCCACGATTGATGGCGGGGTTGGGTTACCCACACCCGTATTGGTGAGAATCCCGTGATAAGGGGACACGATCTCTGCTTCGACAAGACGCCAAGGAAACCGCCTCGCAATATGTGCAGTAGCTGGTTGTGAAAAACGGTTCGAATAATGACTGGGCCGTGGCGTGATGTCATACTATGAAAAGTTTTCAGCATATTAGATTTGTGGAATATTGTACTCTCTACGGTGGTATGTGGAATTTGTTTTGCAGAGCCGGACACGATCCTTGTGTTCAAAACCTTCTACGGAGTATTCAAAGAAGGAACCCGCCTTGCAATGCCGAAGACAATCTGCGCGCCAGACTCATCATCATTGAAGCCTAGTTCGGGGGCTACTAAGGGAGTCCTGGATTAAGGGGTCCTCGGACAGCCGGACTATATACTTTAGCCGGACTGTTGGACTATGAAGATATAAGATTGAAGACTTTGCCCGTGTCCGGGTGGGACTCTCCTTTGCATGGAAGGCAAGCTTGGCAATCTAGATATGTAGATCTCCTTCTCTGTAACCGACTCTGTGTAACCCTAGCCCCTCCGGTGTCTATATAAGCCAGAGGGTTTAGTCCGTAGGATAAGAAAAATCAGAATCATAGGCTAGCTTCTAGGGTTTAGCCTCTACGATCTCGTGGTAGATGAACTCTTGTAACACTCATATCATCAAGATCAATCAAGCAGGAGTTAGGGTATTACCTCCATCGGAGGGCCCGAACCTTGGTAAACATTGCGTCCCCCGCCTCCTGTTACCATTAGCCTTAGACGCACTGTTCGCGGCCCCCTACCCGAGATCCGCCGGTTTTGACACCGACATTGGTGCTTTCATTGAGAGTTCCACTGTGTCGTCACGATAAGGCTTGATGGCTCCTTCAACCGTCTGCAACGATGCGACCCAGGGTGTGGTTTTCCTCCATAGACAAATCTTCGAATTCGGCGGCTTCGTACTGCGGGCCAACTCACTTGGCCATCTGGAGCAGATCGATAGCTACGCCCCTTGCCATCAGGTCAGGTTTGGAAGCTTGAACTATACTGCCGACATCCATGGAGAATTGATCTTCAACGGATTCGAGCCCATGTCAGGTGCGCCAAATAGTCACGACGAGCATGACTTAGATCTGCCATCGGACGGTGTTCGGGAGATCGCACCTACGGCTGCTCCGGCTCTTAATTCGGAACAGATTGTGCCATCCGAGGATGAGTGGATAGACCCCGCCACAGAGACCGCACACTCATCAGCGCTAGAGCCAAACACAGTCTTCACCTCCAAAAAGATTTGTGTCATCGGACCCTCGGGCTCGTCTCCGGCCATAGGTTCCGAACCGCGTGCGTCCGTGCCTATCGAATCTGATTGGGCACCGATCATGGAGTTTACCTCTATGGATATCTTTCAGCACTCGCCCTTGGGCGACGTACTAAATTCATTATGGTCTCTCTCTCTCTGTCAGGGGACTCTTGGCGGAACTATGTCCGGCTTGAGTGGGAAGCGGACGACGAAGAAATTCGTTCCCCACCCACCACCCACTTAATAGCCACTGTCGAGGACTTAACCGACATTCTTGACTTCAACTCCGAAGACATCGATGGTATGAACGATGATGCAAGAGAAGAACAGGAACCACCGCCCACAGGGCACTGGACAGCCACCTCATCACATGTTATATACATGGTGGACACCCCCAAAGAAAGCAATGGCAATAAGGCAACGGAGGATTATCCCCTTGGGAAGCAATCTAAGCACCGACATCATAGGCGCCGATCTAAGCCCCGCCATAGCAAAAATAGCGATACCGGCACAAGAGATGATAGCAATCTGGATGGTGCTGAAGACGAAAACAATCCCGCCTAGCCAGGCTTCGAGCAGGCCGAGCGGGAGCATGGGCAAGCTAGCCCAAAGGAACAAGCAACAGATGGAGAATCAGAGGATGAAAATTACATGCCCCTCTCCGAAGACGAAGTGAGCCTTGGCGACGAAGAATTCATCGTGCCTGAGGATCCGGTTGAGCAGGAGCGCTTCAAGCGCCGGCTTATAGCCACTACAAAAAGCATGAAGAAAAAGCAGCAGCAGCAGCTTCAAATTGATCAAGATCTGCTAACTGATAGATTGACTGAGGTCCTGGCAGCCGAGGAATACGGACTCGAGCGCCCAACCAAAACTTACCCAAAGCTCAAGTTGCTACCTCAACTCGAGGAGGAGGCATTAAAGCCCACACTACCAACGCATGATGCGGATGACCGGCCACCTCGTGACCAACACAAAGCGGCATATCACCTCGAAGTCCAGCCTGCACCCCGCAGCCAAACAAGCAAAAACACGAAGGCCCGGGGCTCCACGCATGTCCTGCGAGACGTATTGGAAACAAAGCCAGACAATTAAGATCGATCTACGGATCACGGGGGCGCGCCCCAATGCGTGACGATGACTGTCATGCCGGATATACTAAAAACAAGTCCACCGGGACGATTACAACAGACCAGACTCATTTGAACTGCGTCGTGATGTAGCCCAGCATAGAGGCGCCGCACACCCCTTATGCTTCACGGACGAAGTAATGGATCATGAATTCCCAGAAGGGTTTAAGCCCGTAAATATCGAGCCTTACGACGGGACTACAGACCCCGTGGTATGGATAGAAGATTTCTTTCTCCACATTCACATGGCCCGCGGGGATGATCTACATGCCATCAAGTACCTCCCACTAAAACTTAAGGGGCCGGCTCGGCATTGGCTAAATAGCTTGCCGGCAAACTCCATCGGAAGTTGGGAGAACCTGGCAGACGCATTCCTGGTTAACTTCCAGGGCACATATGTGCCACCACCGGATGCTGATGATTTCAGTCACATAACCCAATAGCCCGGAGAGTCAGCCAGGAAATTCTAGACTCGGTTCTTAACTAAAAAGAATCAAATTGTCGACTGTCCGGATGCCGAAGCCCTAGTGGCCTTTAAGCACAATATCCATGACGAGTTTCTTGCTCGACATCTCGGGCTATAAAAACTGAAGTCCATGACAGCCCTCACGACACTCATGACCCTCTTTTGTGCTGGCAAGGATAGATGGTTGGCTCGTAGTAGCAACACAGCAAGCAATCTTGGCACTTCAGAGGCCAGGGATAGCAACGGCAAGCCCCGACGCAATAAACACAAGCGCCGCAAAAAGGGCGATAACGCCGAACACACGACAGTCAATGCCGGATTTAGTAGCTCTAAGTCCGGTTAGCGGAAAAAGCCATTCCAAAAGGAAAGTTCGGGCCTGTCTAGTCTGGACCGCATACTCGATCGTCCATGCCAAATTCATGGCACCCCAGGAACACGAGCCAATCATACCAACAGAGAATGCTGGGTCTTCAAACAAGCTGGCAGGTCAGGTGCCGCAAACAGGGAGAAGGGGTCTCAAAGCGATGACGACGACGAGGAGCCCCGGTCACCAAATAAAGGAGGGCAAAGGAGATTTCCCCTGCAGATCAAAACGGTGAATACGATAAACGTCATCCACATCCCCAAACGGGAACGGACGTGCACTTTTAGGGACGCTGACTTAACGGAGCCAGTCGCCCCACAATATAAACTATGGCCGATCACTTTCGATGATACGGATCATCCGGCCAATACCAATCAGGGTAATTCAGCCGCACTCGTCCTCGACCCAATAATTGACGGGTTCCACCTCACATGAGTCCTTATGGATGGAGGCAGCAGTCTAAACCTGCTGTATCAGGGCACAATGCACAAGATGGGTATTGATCATTCGATGATCAAGCCCACTCAAACAACCTTTAAATTTATTATACCAGGTGTGGAGGCCCGTTGTACAGGCTCCATCGCTCTTGAGGTAGTCTTCGGATCACCGGATAATCACCGTACCAAAGAGTTAATCTTCGACATCATCCCCTTTCATAGTGATTATCAGGAACTGCTCGGACGAACCGCGCGCGTTGGCTCGATTCAACGTAGTGCCACATTATGCCTACCATAAGCTCAAGATGCCCGGTCCACGTTGTCGGATGTTGGGTTCCGGCAGACCCTTAAGGTTCGAACTCTGGGGTGCGCACGAAGATCTTCCCCGTACCGATCCACGTCCGATCGTGTCGCGAGAACTAAGCTAAACGATGGACAACACAAGGGACACAGGATTTATACTGGTTCGGGCCACCATTGTGGTGTAGTACCCTACTCCAGTGTGTGTGTGGTGGATTGCCTCAGGGCCTAATGATGAACAGTACAAAGGATGAACAGCCTTGCTAGAGGTGTTCTTGAGCTGGTGTGATGAACTACTTGGATGAGCTGTATCGCCTCTCTATTTGATGAGGACTCGATGAGATGACCCTCCCACTGTGGTGGCTATCCCTATTTATAGAGGCCCTAGTCCTCTTCCCAAATATTGAGTGGGAAGGGCGCCAACAACGGCCATTTCAAAGGGGAACATCTAGTACAAGTTATCCTGACTAAAGTTGGTCTTCGGCTGCCAAAGGCACTGGTGATGACGCCGTCTTGGGCTCCACGGATACCTCCATCCTGCCACTCTGCTGGTCTTGGTCTCGTTGCACTGAAATGGCAACCTTTGCCTGATGCCTCGGTACTCCACGCCTGTGCTTGCCCCCTTTGCACCAAAGAGGAAACAAGGACACTGCACGGGCCGACGCCCGCCTGGTGCCCGCCTTGTCTTGATCATCACGGCTTGCGTCACGAGCGCCTCTCCTGAGCTTCACGTGGCTCCAGAGACGAGCGACGATAGCTACGAGCCCCCGAGCTCGCGTCGCGCTCAGAGTGGGACAGCTGCATCAGGCCGCCGACGCCACTGATCTGGATGGGGTTGGCACCAGGGCCTGACGGCCCACTGTTGATGATGGCGTCTCCTGTGGAGGCGCGCGTAGTTAGCGTTCCTTAGGATTAGCACATTTTGTTCCCTACGAGGAATCGAAGAAACACCCCGCGGGGGTATGTAAGGCGCCTGCCATGTCTTTTGTGAATATTATCCTTATTATGAATCAATGCGAGATGCTGGTCCTGTGTCGGCTCGCCTCCCCCTTTCTATCCTCGCGAGGGCTTGGTGCACTACGCTGACAGGTCCCGGTCCCCAGGCAGGCTTCGGCCGTCGCTGGTATGCCAGGTCGCGATGCCGTGGTCAAGGCTAGGAGGTGAGCGGCCCAAGGTCCAGTAAGAGCCCCCGAGGCGCGATGCTCGGGAAGTCCCCTTTAGCGCTCAAGCAGCCTCCGCTTGGCAATAAAGGAAGGCAACGTCGCCGTGACAGAGCTGCACTAGGCGAGGGTTTGTCGTCACGTTGATTTAGCTTTCGCTGAGGCGTGACTTATCTCATAAGTTTGGAGTAGTTCTTCGGCGAGGTGCCGGGCCTGCGCGCCGGCAGCTGGGGTGTCGCTGGGTCAGGCCCTCGTGAGCTTCTCCCCTCTTCCCTGCACTTTCCTTCATGCTGTACGTCCTCAGGTCCCGACCATCGAGCGAGCTCAACCGCCGCTGGTATGACAGGTCGCGATGCCATGGGTCAAGGCCAGGGGGTGAGGCCTGGAGAGAGAGAGGGAGCTCACGACGCCCCCACGCTATTCCTTAGGCGGATCCTGTACACCAACATGAGGAAAACAAGGTGGCCATTACGGTTGCCAGCCAACCATTGGTTGCTCCGAGGGAGTGATTGAGGCACTGAGGGCCTGCTGCGGTACTGCTATGCGGGGCTACCGCGGCCAGAGCTCGACCACTCAGATTTGTCGGTGTTGCAGGGACGGACCCATGTGCAACCGCCGTGCCAGAGCGAGCGGCTCCAAAGGTAGGTGTCAATCGAGCAGGCCATTATCTCAAGCAGGTTAAGCATGAAGAAGCAAATCAACTTAGATAGATGCAGAGAAAGGCAAACACCACTGGGTCAGGCCTAAGCATCTTGGGGATGATGCAGCTCGAGGGGCGCCCACAACAAGGTAAGCTGAAGATATAAGCAAAACGGATACATGCCGCGGGGACAGACCCACGCGACCTGGGAATGATGCAGCCCTGAGGGCGCTCCCAGCTGAAATGAAACTTGAAAGAAGCCACCTGATACCATTGCAGAGCGAGTGTCGGAGTAGCTGACGGTGCATGATGAAGAAGCCAATCCTCACGAGCCCTAGGAGCTCCGAGCCTCGGGAGGCTCGGGAGGTCCGGGCGGCTCGGCGAGGTCCATCTCCATTTCCTCCAGGAGCGCACGATGCTTGGCCACCTGAGCCTCCAGAATGCTTCTCATCAGGCGCTGGTGAGCAGCAGCTGCATTCGGCAGGCGGAAGGGCATTTTAACATAGCTGTGTGGTGGACCTTCGCAACGTCCCACGCGCGAAGGCCAGAAGCACTCCTGAGACGCGACTCGGTTGAGCCCCGGGTAGTCGATGCAGACTCTCAACTCCTGCAACTCATGAGCGACCTTGGTGATGAACTCCTGAGGGTTGGGCCCTCCTTTCCGTACCCCTTCCTGAGGGAACCGTGCAGCGAAGCACGCCTCCAAGTGGTGCCCGAGCGCCTCCCTCGTGATCTTGACAAAGTCAGTGGCTCCGCAGGAGAAAGCCCCCGAGCCTTGCCCAAGGAGGGTGCCGGGCGCGCCTTCCTATGCGACGGATGATGGCGCCCCTTGGACGGGCGCATGTCCCGATATGGCGCCTCCGGAGGTGCCTGCCTCTTGAGGCCCTGAGCCAGATGATGTCTTCTTCTTCTTGGGAGCTGTTTCAGGAAGGTTTCCACTCTTGCTGTCTGGTTCCTCGATTGACGTGGCTTGGAAGGCGCGCTCGAGAGAGCACACCGCATCCTTCTCTTCACAGGGGACCATGATGACTCTGCCACTTCCTAGCATCTTGAAGACGTTGTAGCCATGGTGAGTCACTGCCATGAACTTGGCCAGAGCAGGGTACTCGAGGATGGCATTTTATGGCAGGAGAATGTGGGAGACGTCAAAGTCAATGAGCTCGGTACGGTAGTTCTTGCGCTGCCCAAAGGTGACAGGGAGGCGGACCTGCCCTATCGGGACAGTGGAACCATCAGTGACTCCTGAGAAGGGCTTGGTTGGTTGACGCTGATCGTATGGCACTTGAATATTGTTAAACGTCTCGACGGACAGGACGTTGAGCCCTGCTCCGCCGTTGATGAGGATCCTGGTAACTTGTACATTGCTGATGACTGGGGAACAAAGAATCGGGAGGACACCGGCCGTTGCCGCGCACTTGAGATGATCCACTGAGCTGAACGTGATGGCGCACGCAGACCACCTAAGAGGGCGCATGGCCTCAAGCTTGGGGAGGACTGCATTCACCTCGCGAGCAAACTGCTTGAAGATGCGCTAAGAGGCTAGGGCCTGAGCGCCGCCTAAGATGCAAGCGATGGCACGCGGCTCCTGGAAGCCCCCAGCCCCCTCGTCCTGATGATGGTCGTCATTCCTTCTTGGTGGTGGTGGCATAAGAGGAAGTCCTGCGTTGCCTTGCAGGCGATCCTCTCGAGGCTGATCTCTCCAAGTCCCCTCGCGAGGCTGATCCCGCCAGCGGTCCTCACGAGGCCGGTCACGCCACCCTTGGCGAGGGCCACGGTCGTCCCAACGTCCTCCACCTCTTGCTCCTCCTCGGCCGTAGCCCCGACCGTTGCGCTCGGGGCGTCGACCGACACGGCCTTCTCGCACGGCCCTGAGCTCTTGGCATTCATTGGTGTTGTGGGTATGGAGATCGTGGTGCACACAGTACCGGCTGCCCTTGGACGACTCCCGTCGGTCCCTGCCGCGCTTCATGTCCGGCTCTGCTGCAAGCACAGCTGCTCCCTTGCGCTTCACATCCTTGGCCTTGGCTTTCTTCTCTTCTGGGTCTGCTGCTGGGAGCTCGAGAAGGGAGAGGCGTCCCTCCTCAGCCCTTGCGCACTTGATCGCCAAGTTGAACAACTCCAGAGACGTACACAGATCTTCATGGATCGCCAGCTCCTCCTTCATCTTGACTCGTGGATGCCATCAGAGAACGCCGAGATGATGACCTCCTCGGTCACCTTGGGAATCTTGAGGCGAGCGCTGTTGAAGCGCTGGATGTACTTCTGCAAGGTCTCTCTGGGTTGCTGCATGATGCGGCGCAGGTCACCCACGGCCGGCGGATGGTCACGAGTGCCCTGGAAGTTGGCGATGAAGCAAGTGCGCATCTCGTCCCAGGAGGAGATCGTGCCAGGTGGTAGGTTCAGGAGCCAGGTGCAGGCACCGTCCTTGAGTGCCATGGGAAACCAGTTCGCCATGACCTTTTCGTCCCCGTTGGCGGCTTCAATGCCCAGCTCGTAGAGCTGTAGGAACTCCGGGGGGTCAGCAGTGGGCAGGTCAGGTTTGAACTTGCCCGGCCAGGTGACACTGCGTAGCTCGGTCTTGAAGGCGCGGCAGCCTGCGGTGGCCATCGGAGCTCTTTGCTGGTGCGGGGCTTGCTCCTGGGATTCCCACGCGCCGCTGCCTGGAGCAGCGCGGGGTCTTGATGTGGTGGCACAGGGATGCGGTCATGGCGCACCGGTGCTGGGAGCACACGAGCACCTTCTTGGGGACGAGGGATTTCTTAGCACCTCCTTTCTTGTCGCGCGGGCGCCGGACGCGGTGGATCTCATCCTGGGGCCGCACGCCTTGGAGCCAGGGCGCCTTCTTGGGGAGGAGGTGGCGGAGGCACCTCCTGGGCTGCACCACCCGCACAGGACGGAGGGTGAGGCAGTGAGAGGGAGGGCGCAGGGGAGCCCCCTGCGGCGCTGACGAGCTCGGTGATGCGAGCGAGCCACTCCTCATAGAGGTCGTCGACGGGATGGTAGTGTAGGAGCTCACGCGCCAAGAGCAACGCGGCGTGACGGGCGTGGTACGACAAACCAGCTGGAGTCAGCGACGGGGTGGCGGTGCGGCCTTCTCGCTGCACCGAAGGAGGCAGCGACGAGGCCTGCTGCTTGTTCCCCTTCGGACCGGTGGTGGTGTTGGCGGCAGGTGATGGGGACACCCACCGACGGGCGCCGTCTGGGCGACGTGGGCGGCAAGAGCAGCCCGACGCTCGGCATGAGCCCGGCGAGCGTCAGCCATGGACACGACGGAAGATCGACGCGAAACAGTGGAACAGAGATTCCGGCGCACCACTACCTGGCGCGCCAAATGTCGGATTTTGGGTTCCGGTAGACCCTTAAGGTTCGAACTCTGGGGTGCGCAGGAAGATCTTCCCCCTACCGATCCATGTCCGATCGCGTCGCGAGAACTAAGCTAAACGATGAACGACACGAGGGACACAAGATTTATACTAGTTCGGGCCACCGTTGTGGTGTAATACTCTACTCCAGTGTGTGGTGTGGTGGATTGCCTCAGGGGCTGATGATGAGCACTACAAAGGATGAACAGCCTCGCGAGAGGTGTTCTTGAGCTGGTGCGATGAACTACTTGGATGAGCTCTATCGCCTCTCTATCTGATGAGGACTCAATGAGATGATCCCCCCACTATGGTGGCTATCCCTATTTATAGAGGCCCTGGTCCTCTTCCCAAATATTGAGCAGGAAGGCGCCAACAACGGCCATTTCGAAGGGGAACATCTAGTACAAGTTATCCTGACTAAAGTTGGTCTTCGGCTGCCAAAGGCACTGGTGATGACGCTGTCTTGGGCTCCATGGTGACCTCCATCCTGCCGCTTTGCTGGTCTTGGTCTCATTGCACTGAAATGGCAACCTTTGCCTGATGCCTCGATACTCCACCCTTGTGCTTGCCCCCTTTGCACCAAAGAGGAAGCAAGGACACTGCACGGGCCGGCGCCCGCCTGGTCTCGATCGTCATGGCTTGCGTCACGAGCGCCTCGCGAGGTACCCTTCCTTGATCTCTCCGCCTCCTCACGAGCCTGCCTGGCAAGGCCGCTCCTGAGGAAGCCTCGTGTCGTCCGCCCCGCGAGGATTGGCCCCTCGCGAGGGTCTTGAGCCTTGCGTTGATGAAGATAGGTCGTACTGGGCCACCACTCGAGCCATGCCGCAGGCCGCAGGCAGGCAAGTCTGGGGACCCACGTTCCCAGAATGCCGACACACGTGGCTTCATCACGGTTAATGGCTAGGCCAAACTCCCCCCCAGTGTCGAAGAATATACCGCTGCTTTAACAGTAGAAGCAGCAAGTGGCATCTTTCAATCGAACCTCGAGTCAACGGCCAAGCTCCCGGACACGGTCAAAGGAGTCCGAACTACTTCGCGGCAGGATAGCCCGGCTCGTCCGGAGCTGAATTAAACACTCTGGCAAAAGCTAGGACAGGCGACATACTGCGGCTCAACTGCTCTGTGGCACACAAACATTTCTTGCATTTTCTTTGCAGGTTGACATTTGCGTAGGCCAGGACTGGCGACATGGAAACAGCTCGAATGCATAAGGGAATCCTTACATATGCCCCTTGACGACCATCCGCACACAGCCTCCTCCCGCTTGATCTCAGCAGGTTCCACAGTCGTATTTCTTTTTCTATCACATTACTTGTATGCATACGCCTTGGTGTATTATTCAATTACAATATGTGGCTTTATATGACGTCTATCTGCTGTTGTTTCTTACTGACACTCTCCATTAAAATGGCATCCGAACATCGTGATATGCCTTAATATGCCAGGGGCCTCCCTGTACCCATAATAGTGGCAATAACGTCCGAACACCTTCATGGACGTTCGGCATCCCAAACTTATAGCATTATATGCATCAGCTCCGTATCATGTCTTGGGTCAATAGTTGGGTTTGCCCGGCTCCCAAGTTTTGGTACCTTACGTTCCGCTATATCGGCTAAGGTAGCACAGGGAGAACTACTGCGATTGTGCCCCGGTTCTTCCGGACGAGCACCTTACTAGAGAAAGCCGAAAACTGACTGTCATGATACGGTGAGAGCTGGTCAGCTGTCCGAGAGGTTGTAAAATCTTTTAAGATTTCTTACGCATAATGCCATAACTAATGCAGCGTGCGATGGATCGGCTTTTCTTCCGATCAGGTGCTTATAGAGCCCCTCGTGCGGTCTTCCAAACACCAGGGGCTGCGCCTACCTTTCTTTTGTCAAACTCCTATGGCTAAGTGAGAGTGATAAAGCCCTATAATCTGATTGCCTGGTTCATTGTGCTGAACACCTCCTTCAAGGACCCAACACTGGGATAAAGAGTGCTCGGGTTTATCCCGAACACCCCCGTACTTCCTACGTGGGGGCAAAAGCCGACAACTGGCCAACTCTCGGAATTAATATATAAAACGGCCACGCAGGAGGAAATACTTTCAAATAACAGGCAATAAATAATAGAAACGACCTTGTTCGACATTACAAAGGACAACATGACTGTATTCATGGAAATACAACATCCTTGGTGCATTGCTCCGCCGCAAGGCGGGCTCCTTTTAGGACGCTATCATAATATAGCTCAGGCTTGTGGTGCTCCTTCCCCTCCGGCGGCCCCTCGGGCATCAGCTTTTCAGCATCCATCTTCCCCCAGTGCACCTTGTCATGGGAGAAGGCCATTCGCGCACCCTCCATACAGACCGACCGCTTGATGACGTCAAGTCGAGGGCAGGCACTCGCAAGCCACTTCACGAGCCCCAAGTAGCTGCTTGGAATCGGCTCAGCGGGCCATAGCTGGATAATTAAATCCTTCATGGCAAGCTCGGCTGCCTTATGCATTTCGATCAGCTGCTTCAGCTGATCGGCAAATGGAACCGAATACACCAGTGCCAGATACTGCGACCAGAAGAGCTTATCCGCAGTGTTCCTTTCTCCGGCTAGGTAGAATTGGGCGGCATCAGATATGCTGCATGGCAGCTCTGCAAACACCCCTCGAGAAATCCGAACTCAAAATTAGAAACATGATTTTCTCCTCAAATACTTGCTTTACACGAAAAAAACCATACCCGCCGCAATCTTCCTCGCCTCTTGGGTTTCCCCCCGGGCATCGCATGCGGCCTGATGAGCCTCGATGAGTTCGGATTCTTTCTCCGTTGAACTCTGCTCCCAGGTTTCACATTTCTTCACAGCCTCTTGAAGCTCTTACTCAGCTTCAATAACCCCGACCTCGTGTTTCTCACGAAGAGCCTGCTCTGCGACTGCCTTTTTATCGGCCTCGGCCACAACCTTCTTAAGAGCCTCGACTTTGGTCATCGCCCCTAGAGCAAAACATGAAAAATATTTTTATCATACTAAAAATTCGTTTGCACTAAACGCAAGCATGGTTTGTGCATACCTTGTTTATCCTCCCACTGCCTTTTCAAATGGCCAAGTTCTTCTTTGGCCCACTCCATACTTTGATTAGACCTCCGCGACATGAGAGGCGGTAGTCATTACAGACGCCTGCTTATAAAAGAAGAGAGATATATGTCATCAAGTGAGTCTAGTGCAAACATAAATTTGATCCTCTGTCCGCTTCTTTCTTTCATCGGACAGTGTATCAGTGGCTACTATCTATACTATGACACTCTTCGAAACCTCATAAAACATACCTCAAAGCCTCTTATAAAACAGACTTCATTCAGTCCAATCCCAGCGGACTAAATCTTCTCAATCACCGCACCCATAAGGGCACGGTGTTCATCGATGATGGAGGCGCTTCTCAGCGCCGCCGATAAAGTATCCGGCATCTCTGGTTGGACGGAGGTTGCTGGTGGAACAGACACACTCCCTCTAGCCGGGGGAGGCTGCCTACCTGCTTGTGGAGCCGTATTGGTCTCCGGAATTGAGTCCGGCTGGGGGCCGAATTCAAGATCGCCCCATCGTCGACGTCCATGGGAGCCTTCTCACCCATGTGTCCGGCCCCTAAAGTTCGACCTCCTGGCGCCGCCTTTACGATCTCCCCCCCCCCCTCCTTGGCCTGGGTCCTCCTGGGACGAAACCTCGGTGTCATTCACATGTTTGGGGGAAGGGGCCTTCGGGGGCATCCCACTTTCCATAGCATCTGAACCCGGCAAATCCCCCGACAAGGATTGTTCGGTGTGGGACCTCGCCGGACTGCAAAAAAGTATGGCTCAGATTGAAATATTATGCCATGACAAGCCTGGATGCATAAGCATATTCAGATTTTATAAACTCATGAGTTCACCAGGGGCTGGTGTTGGGTTCTATGGTAGGGTGCGTCGACTGCAATTTAAAATTACCTACGCACAGAACAACCAAGAACGTGCTACGGGAGATGAATCACAGTTGGTTACCACTAGACGTGCAGTGCCGTGCAGCGGAAGAAGAGTTGGGGCAGCGCGTCCGCGTGGATCGTCACCTCCTCGTCCGATCTCCCTCGAACAGCCGGTCGTCCGATCCCACGTACAAGTTCGCTGGAGCGGCGCAAGTGCATCGCCTCTAACGGTATCCACGCGTGCAGGAGGAACACCGTGCGGCGGACTGCTAGGTCCGATCACACAGTCGGCGGCGAGTGGAGGCGGCTATTCGCAACACATGCAAACCCTAGTCGCAGCGCCAAAGCAATCAACCGCATGAGTGTGCCACACCTCCACTTTATATAGGCATCCGTCGCGGGCTCAACACTTGGGCCTCGCACGGACCCTAAAGCCCAAAGTCTACTCAGTCACGTTCCTAGTCCAGTTCGGATCTCATCCGATCAGTGTCCTACGATCCGACCTCGTAGGTTCCTTCCATTATGCGCGCGACCCCTTAGGATCAAGTCGGCTTGGTCACAATTCGGATCACCTTCGACTTGCACGGTTGGTAGCAGCCTCTAGCAAAGCGTGCCGACCACCAAGTAGACTATGAAGCTGATTAGGCGAACCTGTACAACATGTCACACTTCTGTTCCCTTTGCCACACGATATATGTTGTCGGGCTCAAGGCGGGACTGTCATCCTTGTGCTGGCCCGACCTCTTTCTCGTTCCAGTGATACCGACCACAAACCGGATTATCTCATAATCCCTGTCGCATGGCCATGCTTATCTTGGTCGGATCACACGAGGGGCCCAGGGTATATCTCTCCTGATCGGAGGGGCAAATCCCATCTTGCTCGACCATGTCTCGCAGCATGGGACTGGACAAACCCGAAACCTACCTTTGTAACTACCCAGTCACGGAGTAGCATTTGGTTGGCCCAAAGCAAGTCTGTCACCATCCCGAGTACATGCGTCAGCTCAGGTCTTAGTACATAGAACGTATGTTGTACTAGAGACTCACATATGACATATCGCTGTGTCTTATAGTTGGGTCTGTCCGACTCGGACCTTATCTCGACTCGGATCCGACTACGTCGAATCCGACCAGACCTTTCCAAGTCCATATTATCCGGTTAGCATCCAATGCTCCATGGCCAGTGAGACCAAGCCATCGACCGTGTCATATGCTAGTCTAGTCGACTGCACGTCCACACAGCCCTTTCGACTAGGGACCTTTTAAGACAATCACCATACAATGCATAGTCCCACATACAAGTCACGTACTTGCCGATACACATCATTGATAATGTCCAAGGACTATCTTTATTCACAAACACATAGGAAATATCATCATACATGATTGCCTCTAGGGCATATCTCCTACAGTCTCCCACTTGCACTAGAGTCAATCAAATAGACATCGAATGCCCATAGCTCTAACGTGCCCCTCATGCCTGGGTTGTGGAAGCGACTTAGTCAACGGATCTGAAACATTTGCATCCATGTGAATCTTGCATAACTCTACATCACCATTCTTTACAATCTTTCGTATCAGTTGATATTTCCGGCCTATGTGCCTGACCTTGTGGTGATTCCGCGGCTCCTTGGCTTGTGCGATGGCACGAGAATTATCACAATAAAGGTCCAACGGTTTCACCAAGCCTGGGAAAATACCAAGATCATCCAGAAAATGCTGGATCCAAACACCTTCCTTTGCAGCTTCACAAGCCGCAATGTATTCATCTTCTGTGGTAGAATCGGCCACCGTATCCTGCTTGGAACTCATCCAGTGCACTGCTCCTCCGTTCAGGACGTACACAAATCCGAACTGTGATCGACAATCATCTCTGTCGGTTTGGAAACTAGCATCGGCGTAACCCTAGCTCTTCCTCACCTCCATAAACTAGGAACATCTCTTTAGTCCTTTTCAGGTACTTCAAAATAGTTTTTACCGCTGCCCAGTGACTCTCACCTGGGTTGGCCTGGTATCTACTTGTTAGGCTTATTGCAAAAGCAACATCAGGCCTTGTACATATCATGGCATACATGATGGATCCGATTGCAGATGCATACGGAATCCTACTCATCCTACTTCACTCATCAGATGTCGAAGGAATCTGAGTCTCTCTTAGCCTTATACCATGTGAGAGTGGCAAGAACCCTTTCTTCGCCTCACTCATGTTGAACCGCTTCAACACTTTATCTATGTACGTGCTCTGGCTTAAGCTGAGAAGCCTCCTTGATCTATCTCTATAGATCTTGATGCCTAAAATATACGCTGCCTCACCAAGGTCTTTCATTGAAAACTTGCCATTCAATGATCCCTTGACGGAGTTCAACATCGAAACATCATTTTCGATCAACAGTATGTCATCCACATACAAGATCAAAAACACTATCGAGCTCCCACTTAACTTCTTGTATAAACAAGAGTCCTCTTTGCTTTTGATGAAACCGAGACCAGTGGCGACCTCATCAAAACGAATGTTCCAACTCCGAGATGCTTGCTTCAACCCATAAATGGATCTCTTGAGCTTGCATACCTTACTAGTGCTAGTCGGATCGACAAAACCCTCAGGCTATATCATATACACGTCCTCGGTTAAATTTCCATGAAGGAAAGCCGTTTTGACATCCATCTGCCATATCTCGTAATCAAAATATGCAGCTATAGCTAGTATGATCCTCACCAATTTTAGCATCGCTTCGCTACCGGCGAGTAAGTCTCGTTGTAGTCAATTCCTTGAACTTGTCCATAACCCTTAGCGACAAGCCGAGCTTTGTGGATCTGAACATTTCCATCCACATCGGTTTTCTTCTTAAAGACCCATTTGCAACCAATTGCCGTTATACCAGGAGGCGGATCAACCAAGTCCCAGACTTGATTCTCATCCATGGACTTTAACTCGGATCTCATGGCTTCCAGCAATGCCTCAGAATTTGGGCTCACCATCCCTTCCACATACGTGGACGGCTCGTCACTTTATAGCAACAATACATCACGCACTCTGCGCAATCTTTCTGACCTCCGTGGTTCCGGTGCTGCTTCCACTACAGGTTCCCTGACTGACTCCGGTATGATCTCATGACCAACCGAGCCATCCCCGAGTGGTCCTCGAATTTCTTCGACTCGAACCGTCCTCCCACTGGCCTCCCGACTGAGAAACTCTTTCTCAAGGAAAACCCCGTTCCGAGCAACAAACACTTTGTTCTCTTCCCGGTTGTAGAAGCTATATCCCAAGGTTTCCCTCGGATATCCCACGAATATGCATTTATCCGATTTAGGTGTAAGCTTGTCCGACATAAGTCGCTTGACAAATGCTTCACAACCCCAAATCTTTAGAAAAGACAAACTGGGACTCTTCCCAGTCCACATCTCATGCGGTGTCTTGTCTACGGATTTTGATGGTACCCTATTAAGTGTGAAAGCTGCAGTTTCTAGAGCGTATCCCTAGAATGACAAGGGTAAATCCGATTTGCTCATCATAGACCGGACCATGTCCAACAAGGTCCTATTCCTCCATTTCGACACATCGTTTCTCTGTGGCGTACCCGGAGGTGTGAGCTGAGGTACTATACCTCAACTTTTCAGATGATCATCAATCTCCTGGCTCATGTACTCACCTCCACGATCAGATCGCAGAAGCTTTATAGTCTTGCCGAGCTGATTCTCAACCTCGTTCTGAAACTCTTTGAACTTTTCAAAAGTCTCCGACTTGTGCCTCATTAAATAGATATATCCATATCTACTCAAGTCATTGGTAAAAGTCACGAAGTACTGATAGCCACCTTTGGCAGTTGTGCTCATTGGACCACACACATCACTATGTATGAGTTCCAATAGCTCAGATGCTCTCTCGCAACTCTTTGCGAAAGGAGAATTAGTCATCTTGCCGAGCAAGCATAATTCACATGTCTCGAACGACTCGAAGTCGGACGAAGTTAGGAGCCCATCATCATGGAGCTTCTTCATGCGTTTCAGACTAATGTGTCCAAGCCGGCAATGCCAGAAGTATGTCGGATTTATCTCATTAGGCTTATGCCTCTTGACATTTATGTTATAGACCGGTTCCTGTTCTAGATTCAATATAAATAGCCCATCAACAATGGCACTACAAAAAAAATACACTTCCATGATGATACGTGTTTGTCACAGTAGGTCGCGTTTTTTGTCATGCATGTACATCCATGACAAATTTATGACATAATCAAGATAGTCATACCTGTGCTGTCGTAGAAGTGTTCCATGACATTACCAAAATTATCATCACGAAAGTGTCCTCTTCCATGACGATAAATCGCGCGTCACAGAAGTGCTTTTGTCAAGGGTGACCGACACGTGGCATCCACCGTAACGGAATGCCGTTAAGCTATCGGGGCGGATTTTGGATCCGATAGACGTTAACAGCCCCAACCAATGGGAAATTTCCACGTGTAAAATTCTGATTGGCCAAAGGGAACACCTGTCAACTCATCAGTGGGCCAGATGTCACGCGTCCATTGGAGGATACATGGCAATGGTACGTTGACACGTGGCTGGGCCCAACAGAGGCCCATATAGGTTAAAAAGGCCGGCCCAATCAAAGGCCCGTAGAACTTAATCAGGTACTAGTGGGCCAGCCCAATAATGGCCTACTTAATGAAGGCCCATTTACAACCCGAAACCAGATATGGCCCGTTAATTGTTCACCCAATATTTGGGCCCATTTACGGCCCGAAGCCAGATCTGGACCGTTAATTGTTTGCCCAATATTTGGGCCCATTTGCGGCCCGAAGCCAGATCTGGCCCGTTAATTGTTTGCCGAATATTCGGGCCCAACTACAGCCCAGTGACTTTCGGCCTGTTAGAGGCCTGATGTAGATATGGGCCCATTTCAGCCCGGTGTGACTTTCGGCCTGGGAATGGCCCGTGCTGCCCATGGGCCATATATGGTCCGACGGGACATCGGGCCCAGTAACGACCCGTGCTAAAGGTGGCAACAGTTAAGCCCAACGTGCCTTTGGGCTTGTTATAGGCCTGTCGCGTAATTCGGCCCGTTGATGCCTGTACTAAGCTTTCGGCCCCTTAAAGGCCCATGATATCAGTGGGCCAACTAAGGCCCGAGATATGTTTCGGCCTGGTAACGGCCCGTCAGCTAACTGGGCCCATAATGGCCCGGTCTACATTTCGGCCTGCTGAAGGCCCGTCGACGACTAGTGAAAATTGAGGCCCAACATGCATTTTGGCCTGCTAAAGGCCTGTGGTTTCATCTCGGTCGTAATAGGCCAGTACAATATTCAGCCTGTTAATGGCCCAACACTACCTGGGCCAAACTAAGCGCTGGGTCGACAAAAGGCCCAACTAAAATATAGGCCGGCGCAATGTGTGAAGGCCCCAATCATTCGAGCCCAAGAAAGACACAGGCCGGCCCAATTGTGGCCCGCTAAAAACCTGGCCCGTTATCGAATGTTTCAGCCCGGTCGAGTACATCTGATTTTTTTCAGATAGCGAATGATGGCAGTAACTAGTAGGAATTAAGAACAAACCTACTCTATACAATAAAGAAATTATGGCATAGTAACTAAGAATAAACCTACACTATACAATAAAGGATTTAAGGTATATTACATCCACTGGGCATCGAAGTTCGCCACCAGTGATCATAAAGCGCAATGAAGAAGCAGATTACAAAAACTGGGCACCATTGCAGCGTAACAAAATAATACTGAACCGAGACTACTTCCAAGACAGTTCAAGAAAGGTTAGACTTTCGGGGGAACTGCTGCGCAAGCTGCTGAGCAAGGCTATGAGACCGGCCTAGCATGTTGGTCATAGCTTCGAGGTGTAGCTTTTTAGCGATTAGGTTCTCATTGGTGTTCTCCGCAATCTTTCTTAGAGATAGGATTTCAAGTCGAAGTTGAGTTGCAAAATGCCTTTCTGCTAGAACTTGGGACTGAAGAAGTCGAACTGATTCAGACAACGAATTCTGTGAGCTTGTCTGACTGTTAGTCTCAAGTAACTTGAACACTGCATCAAGACAAGACTTTGGGGTTGTCTCGCTATCTTCAAGATGTTTTGCCTTCTTTGCTGCAATATATGTTGGGTTTGTCTCACAGCCTTCAGCAGACTTGTGCATGCCATCAGGCATATCACCCTGAAACAAAGCAGAGAGATGACAGGTTTTGCACGTGTATAAACAAAGATGATAACTGTTCTGTCAATTCTATCCAATTTCAAATTAGAAAATAAAGAGTAAGTTCAAAATATCAATAGCATAATTTGGCATTGTTCATAATGCGGGGAGCTTCACCACACTACTGGATTACCATGTCAACATAACAAGCATAGATGAAGGGCAAAGAAAATCATTGTATCTATTTTGGATAATGTGCATGGCATGTTGTTCATATCATCAGCCACATCAGTAAGATAAAACAGGAGATGACAAGGTGCAAACGTGGGCTGCTTCACCACACACTGGATTATAGATCCACAAAACCAAGCATACATATAGGGAGTATTAAGTAATGTGCATGGTATGAATAAGAAATTTGGTTTTACAAGTAAAACTTAGAACTTACGGTTCTTACGAACATGCATTTTGGTAGAAACAGCAAACTAAACAGCAGTAAACGATAGGGAGTATGAGCAAATTAAACAGCAGTTGAGGATAAAGGCTTTAGAAGGACTGACTTACATTAACAGTTAACACCGGCTTTATAATGCCCTTCTCCATGTCAAGGGAAGGATAACTCAAGAATTTCAGCACAGAATCTTCTTCATAAGCATTGCCTGTACTCTACATTTTGTAGAGAGTAATTATAGATATGATAATACTGGAAGGGATAGAGGATAATGAAGATAAGATGCAGATTGATGCTACATAATCAACTACCAATCCCTGGAACTACAAGCGTTATAGGACAAAATGTACTGACAAGAGCAATGGGCTACACTTCTGCACTGGCATTGTCTGTGTATTCTACTTGTTGGTAAGATTAAATATAGATCTGATCTTTTTTAGTAAATGGTGGGCGAGGGAGATAAGATGCAAAATGCTACAAAATGAACCAATCCCTTTTCCCATAATACAAGAGTGTTTTGAACACTGGTGTACTGTACAAAACATTCTTATATTATGGGATGGAGGGAGTAGCTGTTAATGTAAGTACAGTGATAGACCATGTTCAGTCCTTACAAGAGGACTGCAGAGGTAAACCTCTTCAAAAGCATTGGGTTGATTCTAAATTTGTATAAGAGTCCATACGGATCTTATAATGTCCACCAAATGGACGATTACAAGGCTAACATGTGCAGTGATGCTACATAATCAAACAGCTATGAAAGTAAGTATGGTCATACAGGGC
Source organism: Triticum aestivum (assembly GCF_018294505.1). Classification (NCBI taxonomy): domain Eukaryota; kingdom Viridiplantae; phylum Streptophyta; class Magnoliopsida; order Poales; family Poaceae; genus Triticum; species Triticum aestivum. The sequence continues at coordinate 535,350,671 of NC_057795.1, forward strand.
AAGAGGTACTCACGAGAGCAATGTAGTGTGCAGTATAGTTGCGAGATTCTGTGGTCCCTTGAGAACGAATGTTCTTCTGCTAACAGTTTTCGTACAAGTGAGACATTAAGGCAAATGCATAAATGTAGTTCAAATTGTGATGTGATATCATAGGCAGTACCTTACGCTGCAGCCGAGACCAATGTGTAACAAGATTATTCCAGTCACCGTCGGATAAATGTAGCACCGGAGACTTTACAGAAATTTCGTTCAGAGGCTTGCCATCGAAGTGCGCTTGCCTCAGGTAGGAACGATACTTCATCAACGAGTGCTTGAAAAGCGCAACCAACTCTTGCTCGTCATCACAATCCAGTTTGCTCCTCGCCTATTTAAAAGAATGAAATCTTGTGTCTTCTGTCAGCAGAAACATATGCAGTAATGACCATGAATAACATTAGTACATTACTTACGCGTAAGTTGCGGAGGAAGACTGGAAATTGTTCTGTGTCTGCGGTATAATCTTTCCATGAAGGAAAGATGCGCACAAAGTTCCTGACAACAACATAAGCTTCATCTTCTAAACTGGGAAGAAATGGAACAGGGGTCCTATTTGCTGCAATTGGGGCTCTCTCTGGTTCGAAAAGGGATTTGGCAACTGGATTTGGTGTACTCTTTGCTGGAATGGGGGTTTTGCGTCGTACAGCTGGTGCTATGTCAACTGGCATAATCATACTGTTTGCTGCAGTTGGGGTCTGCTGAGTTGGGGCATCAGAAATGACCAGTGTAGTAGGGCTAGAGTCTGCTAGAGTTGGGGTATTTTGTGGGTCAGGTGATATTGCAACTACACCTAATGGGCTATTTGATTTATCAGGTGCCACTACCTTTTCCAAATACTTTGCTTGTGCTCCTCCATGATCAGCAATCGCCCTCTTCCTTTTGAACGTCTGATACACAAGAACAACATTTGAATGGATAAATATGGTATGATGACAGATGGAATATGTACTGAAAATGGATAGGCAGGGCGTATTCACATACACGATGTGTAAACTAAGCTAATGGCAGTTCAACAAAGTAGAAGCAATGCAAAGCATCAGTTGCAAGATATGTGCGAGCAATGTAACCTTGGAAAGTTAGAGCAAGTACCTTGATGGGTGAATAAGATAGGGCATCTTCCTCTGACTCCTCCACTAGGGAGCTACATTGACTTAGGTCTCCCTCTAGCTCAGAATCACTGTTAGGATCATATTCTGAGCATGAATCTGTAGGTGGAGAGCGTTTGCATTGCATTGCATCCAGACTTGATTTCAGTCCCTTAATGCCAAGTTTGACAGCCATGGCATTGTTCTGCTTTATTCTTTTCATGCGCGCAAGCTCATAATCATTATGATGCTGTTCAGAATCTGAGATTCATGAAAACATAAAAAGTAGTCAGATTATCTATGGAATGCATTGCGGATTCAACTCGGAGAGTGTCTCCCTATAAACCCCTGCATATGCAAAGTTCACCTCCCCAACCGTGCTGACCAGACCACACACAGAAATACAAACCCCTTATGTCTCTATAACAGGCAGGCACACATTTCAAAACTGAAGTAGGAACATTAGAATCATATGAAATTCGTATTTGAACAAATAAACTAAGCAATTATGAGTGGCGTAATGTTTAGCTTCAAGGGTGGAGTGTTGGTAGTGCGACACAAAGCAAGTAGGCAGATTGTATTCCATGTAAAAGATCGAAACCTATGTAAAAGCTGGAAATGACACTTTCTTTCTATACAATGCAGTGTTCGTTACCCACACATGATGGAAGAGATCACATAGAGAAATACTATTCACTCATGTCTACGGTTCCAGTATTTAGAAACAGGGTGGTCCACCCTAAAAGAATATTGACAACAAATATGACAAGGCAAGCATAGATGTAGTGAATCAATCATTTACTTGTGAGCTTATTAGGACAAGTATGCAGAATTGTAACTGCAGTAAGAGACCGTCCAAAATCTGAATGAAGAAGTTTGTCTAGCACTTATTGTTTGCAACTAATCGACGTGAATAATTGGATATTATATCGAATGAGTAAGAAAGACAAGTAAAATTGTCAACAAACCTGGCTTGCAGTAGTAATCTGGGTCAATGTCACTACGACCAACAATCCAAAATGACTAGTTTCTGTTCCGAGGGCCGGAATTTTGAAAACCCTGTGAACTTTAGAGGTACTAAAGATTACCGAAATACATCTGAACCATTAAGTGTAGGTAGCACTGAGCACACAACAAACCCTAATGACAGTCCTGCCTAATGAGTAATGAATCAATTAGAAAATGGGTGATGAGGAGTGGCTGCTGAGTGTTGAGGACGTATCTCAGGATAAATCGGGTTGGCTTGGTGGGTGCTGCACGCCTGAGCCCTGAACGGACTGGGAAGGTAGGCACGGCGGCGCGCCCGGGCAGCGGTGACGCTGTTGGGCGAGCGGCTCCTGGCCTCCTGTTAGTCCGGCGTCTCCTCCTAGAGTCATGCCGTCCGGGGACGGCAAGTCGCCGGCGAGGCAGGCGGCTGGGGGCGAGTAGAGATCGGAAGCGCGCAGCAGAACAGAGGGGAATCGGGGCCTGGGACGACCCAAAATCCCAGGGTGGGCCGGCCCACCGTGGGCACCCTGTAGAGATACACACCCGAGCGGCGAACATGCATTTTCGAAACTAATTTAGGAACATTTAGCTGACCAATTAAACAACTCTGTTTTAATAATATCAGATTCGTATTTGAACATCTAAGCTTGTTTAGCTTGATGGGTGGAGCAGTGTTATTATGACACGAAGCACGTATTCTGATCGTATAGTGATCATAAAAGGGGGAAACTCTAAGCATATTTTTTTAGCAAAAGAGGGTTTCCCCTCCGATTTCTATTAAAGAAACCACCACGGAACCAACATGATCAATTAAACCCTAAGCATGATCAATTAAACCGTATTATGGCTGTGCCATGGCAGATTTGAAGCTGCAAACCGGAGAAATGATATTTAGCATCCATTGTTTGCTTCGAACTAAGAACTAAATTCTAAGAGCTGAAAAGAAAGTAGAGTAACCAAGTTAAGATCTATTTTCTGGTTGAGATCAAAAAGTTGAGGAGATATGAAGTACCACCTCTCTTGCGGCGCCGTGTAGGCATCGGGGGTGCGATGGCTGTCGGTGGCGTTGAAGCAGATCTGCGACGGTAGACGGGTGCATCGGGGGATAAGTCCCGTTGCGGTGGAAGAGAAGGTCGTGTGAGCGGCCCCGGCAAAGAGGACGACGGCGCCGATGAAGCGAGAGGACGCGATGCAAGGCTATTGGTCCGTCGCCGTGGATGAGAAACGTCCATCTCTAGCAGTGGACGACGCGGTCTTGGTAGGCGCTCCGGCATGGTGGAGGACGGTGGCGATGGATGTGGTGGAGGACGGCGGCGATGGATGGGGTGGCGGACGGAGGCTGGTGTGGGGATGGGGTGTTCTAGCGCGGACGGTGTATGAATGGGAAAATGGAGGGAGAGGTACGGGGAACCATGTTTTTGGGACGCGCCTGTCTGAAATATGGGAAAGTTACGAACTTAGCCCCCGTTTAAAATTTGGACGTCTCGTCGGTTGGGGATAGGACGGTAATCTCGCATCTCGCCAATATTTGCCCAGAGCGATTTCGGGCGAGGAGAGGGTGGTTGGCGCCCATGGTTGGCGCCCATGGTGTATGAACGGGGCTGACAGGTAGGGCGGTTGTGTCACGTCTGAGTGAAGTTACAAACCTGCCCCTATTGAAAATATTTGCCTACATCGATTTCGGCCGAGTCGAGTTTGTTTTGCCGCCCACCGTGTATGAATGGGGAATGGAGGGAGAAACAGAGGTCTTTCGGACGAGCTTGAATCAAATGTGTTTTGCCGCCCATGTTTGACGCCCACCGTGTCGGAATGGGCTCAGAGGCGGTCGTGTCACGTCTAATTGAAGTTACTAACCTACCCCTATTTAGAGCAGTGGAAATCGGGCCGATGGATTGTCCGTGTAATGGGTAGACAGTAATTTCCATCTCCCAAACACTTGGCTTCGGGCAGCCGACGTGGGAGTGGACATTTTGCTGCTTCTTTCGAATTTTGGGACAATAAGCATCCACGTTTACCCTGGCAACTAAATTCGAATCCATTTTGTATTCCTATATGAATCTTTATAAATCATTCTATGTGTTTTTATATATCTTCAAAAGGACGACAAAGATGTATTCCACTGTCATATATGAATATGGTTTACAAATGCCGATACTCAAATTCAGAAACTAGAATCCAGTTTAAGGTGAATTCGAATATTTGGAACACTTCATGTCCAACTCAAATGTCACACGCAGCATAATGTGTACTCCCATTTAGATATGTACACAAGCGATGTATCAAGATTCAAATACCGAGTCAATCAACCAAGAATGTACAGAACTAACAGACATATAAACACTTATAGAGTATATGGATCAATAATATCAACTAACATACATAAGCCAGGCCGCTGTACTTTTTTTGGCTACAACAACATCCTTTTTTTAGCCAGCATCTTGGCCCTTTCCGATGCGTGCCACTTATGGTCCATCTATACTACTACTATTGCTGAATGCACATTCAGCCCGATTGGCATATTTGTAGGTCTGGCACAGCAATCCAAATGAAATGTCTCCGAGTCTTATCAATTAATACAGACTTGTGCTCAAATAAAATTACAAACCAAAAAAAAAAACAATTATTACATGATCTCTAAAACAAATGGTTTGATTGATTACATGAACAGACAACACAAAGGTTATTCAACTATGGAAAGAACATTTCACCTATGATTTACCAAGTAGGAATTTAATTTCCTTTTTTCCTTCAGGACCTTAACAATCTGGTCAGTCTCAGCTTGCTTCGTTTTGAAATCCACCAAATATTTAATGGTTGTCTTGAGTACTGCTTGTGATTGTGTTGTTTGCTTCCTCAACATGTCAACTTCATCTCTAAGTGCAGAAGCAGAATCTCTTTCTACCACTAGTTTAGCCTCTAGAGCATCAGCAGTTGGCAATTCATAATGCACGATTGGGCCGGTGCCACTGCTGTGGGATGATGCAACGTCCATGGGGACCTCGCTCTTTGATCTTGGGCTAACCTGTTTTGCCATTAAAGTTCCGATTGGATTCAGAAAAGTTGAAGTTAGCAAAACATCTCAACTGGGAGTTATAACAGCAAACCAGTTAAACAAACAAGGAATTAAAGAGTTTCAATTGGATGCTGAAAAGTAAGTAGTTATTAACATCATTGTAACCCGCTGTTGCAGCAGCAAAGCAGTTAAACAAACAAGTAGATATTTAAGTTAAGGCAAACAGGTAATTCTTAACAGTAAGTATCAAACACATAGATAGGCGCAGTCTACAATATGATTAACAGGCTGTGCCATTATGTAATCAGTAGCAAACTAAATTAAGCCAAGCAACGTAATTGAACAATTTTGCAATAAGTGGCTAACTAAAATTCCGAGAAGCAGGTAACTGAACTTACGCTAGTTCTTTGTACAGGCACACTGCAACTTCTTTTTCGCTTACAAGGTTGTACAAAGGAGTCCATGGCATCAATTGCTTGGATACGCAGTCCCAATACTTCTTTCTTCCCACACTGCATGGGTAAGTCGAATGGTTAATCTGGTAAGATGGTGCGTCCTTGATATGTTATATGAGGACGTGTAGTCAGACTAGTTGTAGCCAAACACATCACACTGGCTTTTACTGTATATTTCATGCGATTACTTTTGGCATATCGAGATCTAAGCAATCTACAATAGGATGAAAAGACTGGCATCCTTCACATTATTGGCGAACTCAGTTCATAGAAACAAGCAATTCAACCATTCTGTGGGTAAATCAAAAGCGCCACTGGAATATTTTTCACTATCCAATCATACACGCAAAAAGGGGCGACGCCACCATAGGGGCTGGTATGGGCGGCCGCCTCAGGTGGCTGGAAAGTGTGCACCTAGTTTGAGTCGTCCAGGTTGGCCCACGCTAGTTTTGTTCGTCCCAACGCACGAGCAGGCAATGTAAAAAATGAAGAAAAATGTTTCAATTTGGATGGGCCAATAACATAAGTGCAAGGCAGGCCCTATAGCAGGCTCGCGGCCCAAACGAGCGCCTCCCATATCGATCGACAGCAGGAAAAATCCCAATTCATTCGCTCCAGCCTCCAGTCTGGTTCGCTCCTAACCTAGCCGCCGCTGGACAGACCGACACAGCACTTCCTCGCGCCCTCGTTGGAGGGCGGTCGCCGGGCTTCAAGCGAACGGAAGGACAAGAAGATGAAGATCCAACCCTGGGTGTAGCCTGCGTGGGAGGCAGCGGCGGCAGCACGGGCATGGCATCGAGCTTGCGCAAACGGACAGTCGCAGCTTGCAAGAGTAGCATGCGCAACGAGCAGGTACATCACATCCCTGATTATATCTAATTCAACTCTTCAATTTCTGGCCAATAGTTAAACCTGACGGTGTTGTAAAACTGCTTGTATGTAGGGAATCTATGAGAAAATGAAACCAATTTCTACTTATTTTATAACTCCCCCAATCAATACTGAACTGACTGAATCTGATGTATCTAATCAAGTTTCCGGTGCAAACATACAAGCTCATGTTGTTCTTGAGCCTGAAGTGTCTAATGAACAGACTGCTAATGAAGGATTTGATGCAAACATTTTACATGCTCCTGGTGATGAACATATAGTGTCTAATGAGGGATCTAATGCAAGCATTTTGCAAGCTCATTGAAGGATTTAGTGTCTAATGATGATCTACTATGTTGAGAGAGACAGAGATTTGCAGGCATTGATGACAAGCAAATTATAGTGCATTTTCATAGCTTGAGGAAACGTCGAGGCCATCTACCAGAAAGTCCCCGTATCATGACAACATAGCATAAATACTTTTCTAATCTGTTGTTTGAAACTATTGGCATACTTGTGCAGGATAGATATATTGATATGCAGTTTGCGCACTGGTTATACGTGCAATTACACTTCGATATTTTCAGCCAGAGAACGAATAATTCAAGCAGGTACAGACCATGTTTGTAGTCCTTGTACACCATGTTGCATTTTGTGTTTTTTGGTGCTTGCATCATTTAGTGTTTATAATCTGAACTACTTTGGATCATTAGCTGGTTTTCAAAGTGCATGTAGCTTCACATTTCTCAAGTTATGTTGATTTCCGGAGTGCAAGTGCCTTCGTATTTTTTAAGTTAAATGTTCGCCCCTGGTAACTTGAATTCGTGGATCAGCCACTGCACACAAATCATACACGAATGCCAGTACGAATTAAATGAAATGCAGGGACTTACGCTAGCTCGTTGTACAGGCTCACTGCAGCTCTGCTTGCGCTTGGGATGTTCCATGTACAAGTCCATGTTACCACTTGCTTGGATGTGCAGGCCTTGTGCTCCTTGCATCCCCCTCTGCATTTTTGACACGGCGAATGGTTGATCAAATAAGAGGAATCGACCTTGATGTTGTACCGGAGGACAGATACTTACAAGGTTATACGGGTGTGCAGGATGTGTACCAGATCCCGTAGCGCCGTCATGCTTCGCTAAAAAATGGATTTGCTTGTTTCAGATGATATCTCCAGAAGAAATAAGAGTTAAAGTCAGAGTTGCATAGGCGTGTAAGCTAAGAGAGCAGTGAAAGGATATCCAAACATCGTCGGAACAGTGCACAAGGGAGTGATGTGTGGATACCTAGTTCGGGCCGGCGTTTGGGCATGCTCGCCTAGCTAGAGTGCGGGTCACTTCAGAGCCGTTGAGGGTGATGCGCTGGCGTTGGCTGGCCGCGCACGGATGCAGATCTTGAGTGGCAGCGGAGCGCTACGATGCGGTGGACGAGACCGTTGGTGAAGCCCCAACGGCCTCGGGGGGCGGAGGTGCGACGATGTGCTCGGTGAAGTAGCCCCGGTGAGCTGGGAGACGGCGTCGGTGAAGCGCACCTGATGCGGTGGAACTCGGTGTCTGTGAGGCACGTCGGTTGCGGCGGCCGACGTTGTCGGTGGACCACCCGGTGCGGTGGACGAGGGCGTAGATGAGGTAGCTCCGGTGCGGTGGTGAAGCGCGACCGTCGTCTTCGTCGTCGTCGTCCGGCACAGAGGTGGGGAACGGTGGGGAAAGAGACGAGACGAGGGGCGATTCGAGGGATGGCAGCGAATTAGGGATTTGAGCAATCTGGGCGCGGAAGGGGACGGTGGAGAAGAGAGATTTTGCAGGGCTGGAATTGGGGCCGCCAGATATTTCAATCCGAAACGTGGAAGCGCGAACTTATATTGTCGTCGTCCTTTTTTGGGGGGAGGGGGTGGGTGGCTGGGTGCTACGCGTCCGTCCGACACACGCGACCACCCCGACAGGACTATGCTTCGGTGCCTTAAGGCACCTGCCTTTGTGTCCATGACATGTGGGCCCAACAGGTGGCTGGCCCACATGTCAGTCACCCAAGGGCAGTTGCCTTTAAGGCACCGAAGCAGCGTCCACCCCGACACGACCCTGGTCTGCCTGGTGCGCCTACATTTGAGAATGCAAACGAATCTTCTTTCATTTGCAAACGAATCTGTATGTATTACCATGCCCGTGTTTTCCTTGCAATAATTAGTCATTCGAAACGAGATACTCCATCCGTTCACTTTTGTAAGTCGTTTCAGACAACTTAAAATGAACTGTTTTGCACATTGTCTGAAATGTCTTCAAGGTCTTATAAAAGTGAACAGAGGGAGTACTATAAATTAATTAATGAGGAGTTATTTGAAAAAAATCGAAACGGTACCCACGCTAACGTGGATTAGAGTGTGTCACATAATTAGTTATTTGAATTAGAGTGTGTGTCACGTAGTTAGTTATTTGAATTAGAGTGTGTGTCACGTAGCGATCTCCAATTCTAACGTGGATTTCGCATTTCACTGTATCCACGCTACTTTTTTAATACAAATTCATATGTATATGATGAACACCATGGTAGTGAGAAAACTTTTGGATGGATTCAAACATATGACCTACAAAATAGCACAACAAATTGAGTCAATGTCAACTTTTCGAAACTTAGTATGGCACGAATTCGAAATAATTACCCGTATGCCTGGTCCTCGGTTCAAATCTTACAATGTACACCGAATTGAAACATCGATATTAAGTCTCGTACTATGTACATTCAAATGTTGTTTTTAGCCCCCCCCCCCCCCGCGCACAAACGCTACATACTTCCTGTATCGGTCAATCTTCCTCTCCTAACCACCTTAGCAAGCTATCGGTTTCCAACACACGTTCATTCTTTCTCTCCATGTTTCGATCTCTAAGTCTCTCAACTACACAACCCCTTTTTCCACTCCTGTTACCAAATGTATTTACCTCACACACCCGCCATTGCACCCCATGCCGAGCTCTCTCTCTCCCCCCTCTCCCTCTCACCCTCTCGCGCTAAATACATGCATTGCCTATCTAGCCCCCCAACCTCTCGTGCGCACGACACGCACGTTGTATATCTAGGTCACTCCCTCGAGACTGTCTCACTCTTTCTTCCGCACGGCGGGCCACACTCGCTCAATCTCGCTCTCTTTATCTGAGTCTCGTTTAACCTCGTTTTCTTTCACACACAAATGATATATCTCCCTGTTCGGGCCTCGATCGACACACTCTATACTCTCTCACGCAGATTGTCTATCTAGGTCAGTCCATCCAAGCCGCCGCCACTCTTTCGACCTCATGGTGGGCCACGCTCACTCAATCTCTCTCTCTCTCTCTCTCTCTCTCTCTGTATGTCTCGATTGACCTCGCTCTTTCTCGGACAAAAACGATATATCACCATGTTTGAGCCCAATTCGACCTATTCACATTGTATACTCTCTCACGCACATCGTCTATCTAGGTCACTCTCTCCAACCCGTCTCACTCTTTCGATCGCACGGCGACCCTATGTGATCGGTTGACCTTGCTTCCTCCCACGCACAAAATATATCTACACGTCTGTGACTGGATCATCTCTCAAGCTCTATCTTACAGCCCTCACCCTTACCAAAAGCTCAATCGGACAATATCTCTCCGGAGCATATATATTTGTTCAATGAATGTCGGACCACACTCACTTTGTCTCTCTATCTATATGTCTCTCGATTGACCTCGCTTTCTCACACCGTATCTTCCACGCGTTGAAGCTACTACCTCTCCATCCCTCGCAAAGCCGGAGCTATTTACATTGCGAGGGGCACTCCAACCTTGGATTAATTTGTGTAGGCATTTATTCCGGTCGGTTTAGATTATATTTTCGTAGCATTCGGCCCACAACTACTCCAAACACCGTTGCAACCCACGCAACTCCCCTAGTTGATTTCCCTCTGGCTCGGTCATCGCTCTCTCGCACGTCCTTTCTCGCCTTCAACGTCGCACCATGGTATTATTGAAAAAACTATGTTGTTCTCTTTAATTATTATAAATAAGCTACAAAACTACACACCGATAGTCCACTTGGAATGGAACAAATTTCGACCCACAAATTAAAGTGCTACAAACTACACACCGAGGGGCCCACATGTCATGAAACAAATTTGGACCCATATACAAATTAAAAAATAAAGGACGAGGATCGAACATGCGACCGGGCCTTCAAGCCGCACGTCAATAGGCAACATACGTAGAATAGCAATGTTTGTTGTACCCCCTTTGTTCACATAATGTTTTTATATTACCACAGCCTAATTAATGGATAACATGTAATATTATTTTTAGTACTATTCGCCTTCACTTACTGGTGGGTTCCATGTGTGCTCTCTCTCTCCTCCCCTTCTGCGTTTAGACGCACGGGCAAACAGGAAGAACTCGCGGGCGATGTTGCCGTTGACCATATCTGGACGCGTTCACAAGTCACGGCACCAGTTTCACGTACTAGCAGCACTAGTCAGTGTGTACGTGCAATGCACGTTAATTTGGAAGTATATTAAGTGCATGCGGATATTAACTACTAGGATATTATTTGCGTGTTGTCATGTGATTAGCACTATTTTTGGCATGAAATTAACTGCACGCTAAACGTGTTGAGCGCTCAATATTGAAGCAGTCTAGGTAGTTGGATGACAAGGAATACATGTGGATTGATGACGTTTTATATTTAATTTGATATGGCTCTAGCAGAACATTCAATCGATCAAACCATACATTTCGTTCAGTCTGACTCCGACTTTAAATTATATGACGATCGATATAAAATAAACAGAAATGATAAATGTTCGGATTTTAAGCATGGCAATCCGAACGTTTTTCATGGCAAATTTAGATTACGCGGCGGCGGCAGGAGCGTCTCGCGGTGGGAAGCGGATCCTCTGCTGTGCTCTGTGTGTCGTCGGGCCACTGACCGACGGCGACGGTGGCGTCCTGCGCCGTTGTTGGCGTACTCCTGGACGTTGGCCTAGCTTCAAGGATGGCCAAAATGTTCTGGACTTTGGAGCGAGTCAACTGGCGGGAGGAGGCGACTAGCGTTGGTGCAAGGAAGCAGTCGACGGCGACCATCCATGCCACTGAGGGGGCACTGGCACCCGCGCGGGGACAGGCGTTGTCAACGGCACGGCGGAGACATTCGCGTGCATGGGCACCGGCACGGGCGCGCACATCAGTGCAGGCGTAGACGCATGCGCTGGCCGGTGCACGGGCATCGGCACGGGCGTGCGCGTCAGTGCACGCGCAGGCGCATGCGCTGGCAGGTGCACGGGCACCGGCACGGGCGTGCGCATCAGTGCACACGCAGGCGCATGCGCTGGCAGGTGCACAGGCGCGTGAAAGTCGGCGGGGACCTCGTGGAACCCCGTGGCATCAAGCTCGGCGACAATGTGCGGCTCCCAGCCCATCAATGCCATGGGGATGGGCGTTGGCGCAGTCGAGGCGACGGGAGCCGGAACGGGAGCGGGGACAGGCGCGGCGTCTTCCCGCAAGTCCAGTTCAAGCTCGTCCCAAAGCGCCTTATGTTCTTAAGACTCCGGCTGGGTCTCTTCCTCATGAAACTGAAACACTAAGGGCAGACCATCGTGATGCGGCATGGCGTACGTTTAGGTCAGGCTAGTTGGAGGTAGACGACAGGAGAATCAGAGAGGAAGATAGAGGATTGTAGGGATACCGGGTAGTGCGGGGTTGATTTTAAACTGCGGCGTCGATGACATTAAAAGTGGGAGCAGTTGGGATGACGGTGGGCGGCGGGGCCTGGTCAAAGGGCTCGCCTCCCGGTGAGTCTGCACAGCGGTCTACTCGCACACCTCCCTGACAGCCGGCGCAACGGTCTGCTCGCACGCCTTCCCGTCGACTCACACACTTGCTGGGACGGCACCTGCCGATGAGAAGCGGGGACTCGTGGCGGCACGTAAACACCCACGGTTTCAATAGTGAAAGCGTTCGCCTTAACATGACAGGTCTTTGTTCCAAAATACCTTGGCTCTTCATTTGTGCAACTTGTCATAAGCAGCTTGTCTCGAATTGAATAAAAAACTTACGAAGTAATATTTGTGCCATATCACGTGACCATGCTCAGTTTCAAGAATTTATGCTCACTTTTGGATTTTCTGAAATTTAAGATCCAGGATTCGAAACAATATCATAACCTGCATCATGCAATAAATTTTCAAGCCGTACATATGTCCTGTTGTATTTCTTAAGAAAGGATTTGGCCAAGCATTTTGCTTAGTTAAACCTCCTTTCCGGTTTATAGGGCTCAATTCAAAAATCTCACCAACCAAGGTAGATGGTGAGTGGTGGAACAATTGTTGCAGTTTGCAAAACCACTCAATTAATGCGCTTGTTTTCCTCAAAAATTGTGTTTACGAATGCAATAATTGCAATGCATGCATGCATGCATAAAGTACATGCATTGGTCAATTTTCTCTTAATACTTGCATGTAATGATTTATTGCACCTTGAAATCTGAACATGTGATGGGGAACAACCAAATTGAGACTTATAAAATGGAAAAACTAAAATTTTGAGATAAGCCCTATAAACCGGAAAGGAGGGAGTAAAAGGATAATCCCTCCGTACCAGTGCATTACCTGATATATTAACTCAAGTACTACTAGGCACGAACAAACGGGCTCAATTCTGCGCTCATCCTGGTGTAGTAGTAGTAGTACTAGGCAATGCAGTTGATGGGTGACCTTGACGAGCGGCGACCGAGGGAATTGAACCGTGCTCGGCATGGTAGGTAACATTGTCTAGTTACTAAAGCATCCCTCCGTTGTTCATTGGTAGTCATTATGGACCGGGGACATGAGGGGAATTTCCTAGGGCTGGAATTCTGGCCGCCAGATATTTCGACTTGAAACGCTGAGGCTCGACTGGTTGGGGTTGCCTAATGTGCGTACCATGCATGCCACCGAAGGATGCGAGCCCCTTTTTTTCTAGGATCAACACGAGCCAAGGTCTGGATGGTACGTCGTTGGGTCCTACCATTTGAGAATACGAAAGGAACCTTTTAAATTGCTGAACGAATCTATGTGTATTACAATACCCGTATTTTCCTTGTAAATACTAATCTCAACGTGGTAATTGATTTATGGCGAGTTGTTGAATTAGAGTGAATTTGTGATGTAGTGATCTCAACATGGATTTCACATTTCATGGTATCCCTAGTAAGTTTTCCAATGCAAATTCAAATTTAAAAGTTGAACAATATGGAGGTGAGAAAACTTTGTATGTATCAAGCATATGACCACACACACACACACACACACACACACACGCGCGCGCACGAACACAACAACAATCCAATAAGTATAGTGCATATATTTTTCCATCCCATGCATGTATGACACGAGTTCAAAAATACTCCTTCTTTTCCTAAATATTAGTCTTTTAGAGAGTTCAACAAGTGACTACATACGGAGCAAAATGAGTGAATCTAGACTCTAGAATATGTCTATATACATCCGTATGTGCCAGTCCATTTGAAGCCTCTAAGAAGACTAATATTTAGGAACGAAGGGAGTAAAATGTAAGACATCCATGGTCCTCAGTTCAATATTTAAAATGAACATGAAAATGAAACATGAATATTAAGTCTAGTACTACAGTACATGCAAATGTTGTGTTTAGGTGGAGCTATGATTGTCGGGGGTCAACCCCTCGACCTTAGATAAAATTGTGGAGCTGTGTTTAGGGTTGTTTAGATTATATTTGTCCCCACCCTCCCAACCACCGATTGGTTGTGCACCCCCCACCCCTCCTCCCCGGGAGAATATCATGTGCCCCCATACCTTACATGCTATATGCCGATACGAGTTGCTTGGAGCTTGTAGATCTGAGATATAGCAGCTCACATTATGTGTCTTAATTTTTTTTGCAGGAAACCTTGATGAGTTTGAGAATTGCACACAATTTGTACAAAAACTACTTAGATGCCCTTTGATCCCATATCCAACGACCTCGAAGCTCGTATCACCGTAGCATCTAAGATGAAGGAGGACATCATATTCTCCTGTATGTAAGAATATCATGTGCCACCACACCTTAGATGCTTTGGTGATACAAGCTCTTCTAAGGCGTTGAATTTGTGACCCAACACCTCCTCAATGGTACGAATGGTTTTTTCCAGAAAAGCCCCAAAAGAGTTCGGGCACTGCTTACAAGCACAAAGACTGCTCAGATGCCATTGGATCTCACATCAAACAACCTCCAAGCTCGTATCACCGTAGCATCGAAGCTGCGATAGCACCTTATGTTTTCTCGCACGGGAGAGTATGAGGTGCTCCCGCACCGTAGATTCTATGGTGGTACGAGTTCACTGAGATCTAATGGCCCACAGTAGGAGGTTTGAATGTTTATGCAAGATACAGCTGATAGAGTTTGGGAAATACGCAGAAAGTACAAGTACTATGCATGTGCCATCTGATCACTGATCATACGACCAAGATGCTCATATCACCGTAGCGGGTAATTATGCTATGGGGAGCACCTAATATTAGCACCGGGGAGCCGTTGGATCGAAGATGCAGCGGCACACATGAGGCCTGAATGTTTTATTTGCAAAAAAAAAACTTTGGAGAGTTTGGAAATTGCGCATAATTACAAAAGACTACTCCCAAGCCATTGGATCTCACTTCCAACGGTGTAAAAACTCATATCACCATAGTATCTAAGGTGCAGGGTGGATGTGATATTCTATGCCGCTATCATTTTTGTTCGTAAACTTGCAAAATACGTGTAACTCGTGCCGTTACTTGTCTAACCGCGCAAAGTGTTTGTTCAAAAAGACCATCCTACACTGAAATATCGGAACAACACACGGGGGTCCCACTTGTCATTAACCAAATTTGGACCTAAAACTAACAAATCTGAAAGACGAGATTCGAACTGGAAACCTCGACTACAAAGCGTAAGTCGATAGCCTGAAAAAATGAACGGTTGTGGGATTTGTCCCATAACTTGATTTTATACAGTACTTGCATTGAGTAGAGTAGAGGGAGTGCCTCGTCAACATGTGCATGACCGTTGTCTCACTTACGGGTGGGTCTCAGGTCTGTGATCTCAATCTCTCTTCTCTCCATCGTCTAACCTTTGCACGGGCACACACGAAGAGCGGCGCTAGCTTGCTGTGGTGTTATTACAACTAAAAAAAGGTTGGAAAATAGAAGAATCGCCTAGAACAAGAGACATTGTGGCTGGTCGAGACGAAGCTAACCGTGCCACGTTTGCATGATGAAGTTGTGTGGCTAGTGGGGTGTTCTCGACCGACAGGCTGTGTCCCGAGGTCAAACCATAGGTACTACGTCGGATACAGTATATTTTTACACGCACATTTTTCCTCCGTGCCGAGACATGGCACACCCTACCGTGCGGTTTCGGGGTCCTCCCGGGTGGTGCACGCATATATTCTTCCTTACGTGGGACGCCCTACCGCGCGTTTTCTGGGTCCTCCTCGGTCGTAGCACCGAAGCAAGTAAATGAGTCGTCAAATCACAAAAGACCACCTTTCCCACCGAGTACATCAGTGAAGCACGGTGGCTAGCTAGTTGGGCTAGTTCGACCGATTAGCTAGGCCGCCGCCACATTTGTTTTTTCACCCCTTTTTTATCTACTTCATGGCAAGTAAATTTAAATATCCACCGCAGCGTTGCTCTGGTGTTTGGGTGCGGCAAGATTTTTAATTTTTTGATTGACGGCAGGCGCGGCTGGATTTTTAATTTTTTGGTTGACGGGAGCAGGCGTGGTAGCAATTAGTCACGATGACTCCGCCTGTAAAAAACCAGTGCTCCCTGATGTGAGAAGTCATCGACTGGTGTTTACCATGGTGAAAACCAAAAGATTCCCCACTCCTCGGCTGGCTCCCTCCGCCTTCCCTTAGATTGCATTGCCTTTCAGCCGTTTCGCCCCCTTTGCTTCCTCTCCCCATTGCTTCTACCTGCTGCCATGGCGGCGAAGCAGATCACGGAGTCCGAGGTGAGGCGCCTGACACAGGAGCTCCATGCCAAGGATGTGGAGCTCAGGGCCAAGGACGTGGAGCTCCGTGAGCTCAAGGAGGACAGGAGTGCCATGCTCCTCCGTTATGTGCAGGAGTTCACGGAGCTTCAAAAGTGGCAGGTGTCCACCACAAAGATGCTTGAGGCATCGGCGGCATTGCTGCAGAAAGAGGGAGATACGATAGGCTGTCAGGGGAGCCAGCTGGAGCGCGAGCGGGCCGATCGTGATGAGGTCCAGGATCGCCTTAGCCACTTGGTGAACCAACTTGCCACACACGTGTTGCGGCTGCGCGATGCCTACCGTCGTGCAAGTGCGACGATGCCGGCCGTCGGGCTAAACCCGTTCGACCACCCGGTCGACTTCAATGAGCTGCGGCTTCCTGATCTGGTCTCCTTCTTCACCTATATCTCCGAGGAGCTGAGCCGTCTCCGCGTGATGGTGGGGGCTGAGCTCGACAAGGAGGGGTTGCGCGCTGCCATCACCGTTGACGGGCGAATCCTTTCAGGGCTCCATCACCGGAATCTATTCGTGCCATTGGACGCCGTCTTTGAAGAGCTGGCTCCCGTCGACCGGGAGCAGGCTCTGCGGGCAGTTGCACCCTACATCACCAACGTCGTGTGCCTCGAGAAGCAGAGGGACTTCGGTGGTGTTTAGGCGCCCTCTAAATGGGCATGTCCATCGTCAGATTTTGGGTTCCGGCAGACCCTTGAGGTTCGAACACTGGGGTGCGCGCGGAGATTTCGCCCTCTACCTACCTGCACCCCGCCGACTCGCTAGGATCTATACTACGGAAGGAACAACACAAGAGACACAGAGTTTATACTGGTTTAGGCCACCATTGTGGTGTAATACCCTACTCCAGTGTGTGGTGTGGTGGATTGCCTCTTGAGCTGATGATGAACAATACAAGGAAGAACAGCCTCGCGAGGGTCTGTTCTTGGCTGGGATGATGAACTGCTAGGGGGAGTTCAGTCGCTCTCTCTACTCGTTTCTTGGCGAGGATCATGTCCATCCTCTCTCTCCCTTGTGGTGGCTAGTCCTATTTATAGGTAAAGTCCCTGGGCCTCTCCCCAAATATTGAGCGGGAAGGGCGCCAACAATTGGACATTTTGAAGGGGAACATCTGGTACACTTATCCTGACTAAAGTTGGTCCTCGCCTATCAAAGGCTCTGGTGGTGACACCTGCTTGGGCTCCACAATGACTTCCTTCCTGCCGTTGGGCTGGTCTTGGTCTTGTTGCACCGAAATGGATGCCTTTGCTTGATGCTCTCGCCTGCGCTTGCTCCCTTTGCACCAAAGAGGAAAGGAGGACATTGCGCGGGCTGGCACCCGACTGGCGCCCTTGGTCATCATGGCTTGCATCATGGGCACCTCGCGAGGTACCCTGCCTTGATCACTCCGCCTCCTCGTGAGCCAGCCTGATGAGGCCGTGCCTGAGGAAGCTCCTTGTCGTCCGCCCCGCGAGGCTTGGCCCCTCGCGAAGGTCTTGAGCTTGTGTTGATGAAGATGGGCCGTGCTAGGCCCCCTTTGAGCCACGCCGCAGGCCGCAGGCAGGCAAGTCTGGGGACCCCCGTTCCCAGAACGCCGACAGTAGCCCCCGGGCCCAAGGCGCGCCCGGACTTGGCCGAGCAGAGAGGCGAAAGGGCGAGTGCGAAGCACCATGGGCCCTAATAGCCTGCGGCCTTGGGCGCCACGTGGTGGTTGATTGGACGTGGGCGCCTCAGCAACTGCGCGAGTTGATAAAGGAGCAGCATCTGTCTAGGCTTTGCCTCTTTTGCTTTGTCCGGTTCCTGCTCAGATCCCCTTTCTTGCGCCTCTCCTTCCTGCCTTTGAAATATTCAGATCTACTCTGTCCGCGCGCCCTAGCAATACATGGCGCCTCTCCAGGCCCCGGCCGGAGCTTGGTATTCGTCCGCCTTGGACTCGTCGAACGTGTCGGAGGCGAGCCTTGCCCGAGTGCGCCAGATGGCGGCGGCGCAGGGCATCGACGGGGTGGAGGTGTTCAAGGACGGCTCTGCCCTTCCCGAGGGACAAGGGAGCACCTTCTATCTGCTCTTTGTAAGCGCCATTGTTGCCGGTCTAGTGCCTCCCTTTTCTAAGTTCTTCTTCTCTGTCCTCCGCCATTACAAGCTACAAGCTCTGCATCTCCACCCCAAATTTGTCCTTCTTCTGGCAATCTTCGCCTACTATTGCGAGGCTCACATAGGGGTGAAGCCCTCAGTTGCCTTGCCGCGCCACTACTTCTCCCTCCGGACCTCTCGTGGTCCCGTCTCTACGTGCGCGAGCTTCATCGCATACAGTAGCTCCATCGCCATTTCGAACCCCGGGAAGAGGATTGAGGGCTTCAGGAGCAAGTGGGTCTTGGTAGATGCTGGACGCATCCACCATCGGCTAATCTTGCCCACGGGGCACCCCACGAGCTCCAACGACTGGTCCCGAGTGGAGCTCGTGGACCCCTACGCGAGGCTGGTGTTGGAGAAGATGGACGTGGATCTGAGGCCGGCCAACACGATAGGGGCGAAGCTGACTGGCGCATCTCTGCTGAGGGAATTCCTGGAGCATCAGCTGGCTCCGCTTCGTCAGTACTCACTTCCGATGTGGAGGCCCCACCCGAGCCCTGCGGTCTTGGCCGACGAGGATCTAGCTGCGGTCCTCCAGTCTTTGGTCGGGGGTGTCACGCCCAATATGCGATACTATCCTAAAGAGACTCAAAGGTCCCACTAAGGATAGAACCGCATATTGAAACGCTTTTGCAAGGTGGATATCATTACATCAACATTACATAATAGATGGGGATACATACATAAGGCATACAATGCCACACGAATACAACATCACAATACATAAGAGCACCATCCGACTACGGATGAAACACAAACAGAAACTCAAACGACATCCACCCTGCTAGCCCAAGCTGCCGACCTGGAACCTATCCCCTGATCGAAGAAGCAGAAGAAGAACTCAACGCAAGCAAGCATCGCTCTCGCGTGATGATCATCGCATAACTTGTACCTGCAACTGTTGTTGTAGTAAACTGTGAGCCACGAGGACTCAGCAATCCCATTACCATGGGTATCAAGACTAGCAAAGCTTAAAGGGAAAGGAAGGGGTAAAGTGGTGAGGCTGCAGCAGCGACTAAGCATGATATGGTGGCTAACATACGCAAATAAGAGCGAGAAGAGAACAAGCGGAATGGTCGGCAACTAGTAATGATCAAGAGGTGATCCTGAACACCTACTTACGTCAAACATAACACAGAAACCGTGTTCACTTCCTCGACTCCGCCGAGAAGAGACCATCACGGCTACACACGCGGTTGATGCGTTTTAATTCGGATCTGGTGTCAAGTTATCTACAACCGGACATTAACAAATTCCCATCTGCCTATAACCACAGGCACGGCTTTCGAAAGATTATACCCTGCAGGGGTGTCCCAACTTAGCCCATGACAAGCTCTTGCGATCAACGAAGGAATAGACCTTCTCCCAGGAAGACCCGATCAGACTCAGAATCCCGGTTTACAAGACATTTCGGCAATGGTAAAACAAGACCAGCAAGACCGCCCGATGCGCCGACAATCCCGATAGGAGCTGCACATATCTCGTTCTCAGGGCAACACCCGATAAGCGAAGCGTACAGGAACCAACGAATCCAAGTTGCCAAGGAAATGGTCCCACACGGTGCTCTAGTTTGGACCAACGCTTAGACAAGCACTGGCCCGGGGGGGCTATAATAAAGATGACCCTTGGGTTAATTACTCCCAAGGGAAAATGTAGGTGGTGGTGAGGCAAATGGTAAAAGTCAATGTTGGGCCTTGCTGGAGGAGTTTTATTCAAAGCGAACTGTCAAGGGGGTCCCATAAATCACCCGACCGCGTAAGGAACGCAAAATCCGGGAACATAACACCGGTATGACGGAAACTAGGGCGGCAAGAGTGGAACAAAACACCAGGCATAAGGCCGAGCCTTCCACCCTTTACCAAGTATATAGATGCATTAATAATATAAGAGATATTGTGATATCCCAACAAAAACCCTGTCCACCATGGAGCAATCTTCAAACTTCACCTGCAACTAGCAACGCTATAAGAGGGGCTGAGCGGTGACATAGCCAAACAGTGGTTTGCATAGGAAAGGTGTCAAAGGTTAGAGGTTCATGGCAATATGGGATGGCTGGGTAAACAGGTGATAGGTAGCACAGCATAGCGATAGAATGAACAACTAGCATAGCAATGATAGTAGTGGGATCCAGGGTAGCGGTCATCTTGCCTGAAATCCCGCTAGGAAGAAGAACGTGTCCATGAAGAAGACAAGCGGACGTGGTCGAACGTATCCTCACAACTCCAGAACGAAACCGAAGGCAACCCGGAAAGAAGAAAACAACATAGTAAACCAACAAGCATAAGCATGGCATGATGCACAAACAAGTATGATGCATGTCCGGTTTAATGAGGCATGGCATGGCAAAGTGCAACAAACAACACTACAAGTTAAGTGGAGCTCAATATGCAACGAGTTGCATATTGACGAAACACCACATCCATTATTTAGTTTGATCTCGGTTATGTACCCAACAATAATAAATTTTATTAAACATGGCAAGAGGTGAAACATAATGAAACTACCTATCTAGGCAAGTTTAAATGAGGCCGGAAACAACAAACAACAATTCCGGAAAATCCCCATATGCAAATTATGGATTCGGTACTGTTCTGCCTTAAACACAATTATAGATTTGTTAAACAACAACATAAAGTGGACTATGTTAATCTAGGCATTTTTCCACCCCATTTACTTATAAAGGTTATTTAAAATGGAGCTACAGTTAATTAGTTATGAATTAAAGCATTTTAACAGGGCATATCAGCAAATTTAAATAAACAGCAAGTTAAACATTTTAACATGGGATGAAAATGGCATATTATTAATCTACACAATTTTCTGAGCATTTTACATATATAAAACATTTTAATCCGATGCACGGTTTAAGAGATATTAAATGCATGAACTCTAGGGACTTTTCTGTAAATCAGTAAATCCTGGATAAATAGCAAATTCGCAGCAGGGAAAAAAATACAATGCGGGCCGAATCTGGTGGGTGCAAGCTAACATGTGGTGCGCTGGGGCGAGGGATAGGCTGGAGGTTCACCATGGGCTTCAGCCTAGTCGGAGGAGAGGCCAAGGCAGGCCTTGGAGGCCGCTGGCCCGCGGGGCCTGGAGGAGTCGGCGCGCTGGGCCTGGAGGGGAGGGGCCGAGGCCCACGTGGGGAGGTCGGGCCACGAGGCCGGCGGCGCCTACGTCGTCCTCGCGACACAGAGAGACGAGGCCGGCGGCGCGGAAGGCGATGAAAGCCGGCGGTGGGGCGAGGGAAGGCCGGAGAGGTCCGGGATGGGGCGGATCCGGCGGATCCCGGTCGGATCAATCCATTCCCGGTGGCGGCGGCGCACGGGGACGACTCCGGCGAGGAGCTGCAAGGGCGGCGGGGATCTGCAAAGGGAAGAGCTCGTGAGGAAGAGGGAGGAGAGGGAAACGGGGCGGCAGCAGCGTGTTGACCTGAAGCGGCGGCGGCGCGGCAAGGTCCGGCGAGGCGGCATGGGGTCCGGCAAGGCGAAGGGAAGGAGGTCGAGGCCAGCTCGGGCGCTGCCAGATCTTCCTGGCTCGGGGACGAGGGGACGTGGCGCTTGGGCGCGAGCGAGCGGGAGCCGGGCCCAGATGGGTTTCGGCGGGCCTGGGACGGGCCTGGCGGCGCGGGGAGCGCGGGGAACAGGTGGCGAGCGAGGCGTGGGCGAGGGAGGCTTCGGCGGCGACGGCTGGCCAATTGGGTGGTGCCAAGTGGCAGCGGCGGGCTGGCAGTGCCAGATCCGAGGGAGGGAGGCGCTGATTTCGAGGAGGGAGGCGGCTGGGAGGTAGGGGAAGGCTAGGGATGCCCAAAATGGAAGGAGGGGTGCTATTTATAGAAAGAGGGGTTAGGGTTGGGGGTTTTGCTCCATTTCGGAGCCGTTCGATCTCGATCGGATCCGGAGCGGAGAAGGGTTAGATAGGTGGGCTTGGAGGGGTTAGTGGGCTGTGTGAGAGAGAGGCTTGGGCTGATAGGAGATAGAGGAGAAATGCAGCCCGACACGATTTCGAAGACCGAAACGTCCGACGATTATACCGACTATATCGCGGTTATATATTTAATGGTTGGGCAGTCAAACAAACTCCGAATGCGATGAAACTTGGCAGGCGCTCTGTCTACACTATAATAAGACCGCATGAGAAGTTGCAACCCATTCCGAGAACATTTTTATGCCACTTAAAAAAAATATTTCGGAGGTACCGCGGGCGCATGTGAGAGTGGTCGGGCTCAGAACGGACAACGGAGAGAACCGACAGAACCTGAACGGATGCAAGTTTTGAAAAACATGCAGATAAAATGCAGAAGATGACATGAGATGAGATGCATAACAAGAACAAAATGCAAAACAATAGACAAAAACCCAACCACGAAGGAAATATCATATCGCATCTCCGGAAAAGACAAGAGTTGGAGTTACGAATATGGAAAGTTGTATCAGGGGCGTTACAACACTCCACCACTACGAGAGGATCTCGTCCCGAGATCTAGGATGGCACCGGAGAGAAGCGGAAGAGGAAGAGCAGAGGTAAAACTAAGTTGCTTCTTCGACAAACGAGTGAAACCAAAAATCCTGAGAGGTTGAGCAATTTAAAAGAAAGAGTACAACAGAGATGAACGAGATTGCAAACAATCTGTTAGAAAAGAGGAACAAGGAACATTACGAGAACTTGACGGTTGCAAAGACACGAATCTAGAGTTTGTTGGACAAGATAGAATTCGAAACCACTCCGATTAAAACAAGATGAGAGAGGAAGAATTCGGGCAGCACTCCAGTTGAACATGGAAGGAATATAACATGAACTTGAGAAGATGGGAAGATACTTGATGAAATAAACAACACACTGCCTCCGGAACTATTGAATGAATGGCATAATGGGTGAGAAGGATTTCAGACAGCACTCAGGTTGGCAAGAGAGGCAAAACTTGACAAGATGAAAGAACTTGAATGAGAACACAACACTTCGGTTAAGTGGATAAGCATGAAAAGAACATGGTCCTCACAATTCGAGATGATGAGTGAAGAGAGCAACATCACCATGCCTCCAGAAGAAAGAATAGAAGATAGATTGTTGGGATAAAGGGGCGGAGAAGAAAATGACAATTTCGGCCGCAAATGAACTTGGAAAGAATCTTTGCAAAGAAGGATCGAACGGAGTTGTTGGAAAACCAACAACGAAAAGAATAAGCTTGTAGTGGGCTTATGGAAAACATCCCAAAATTATGAGGTGACAACCGGCCACTAACGGAAACAATTGCTTGCTTGAGAACAATGAAGAGATGAAAAACCTCTTTCACCGAGAAGGATATGGAGAAAGCTTGGATCATTGATAAGCACCACAAATAGCAACATTCCTTAGGGAAGGCTTTAGGTGAAATCTATACCAAGATAACTCCAAAGAAGAGATTGATGGATTTAAAATACCTCATTCTTGACAACATATGAATCATGAAACATGAAGGAAATTGTCAAGAGTGACATAACACCACCACAAAAGATAAGGTAGAAAGAATTGCACTTCAAAATGCAAGATGAAGAATACTTGAACTCCTCAAAACAAAACATGTGTTGAACACCATGTTTATTTTAGAGTCTAGCTTAGCAGATCATAACTTCAAGAGAAATCTTGAAGAACAATTGAAGAATGAAAAGAATCCTTGATGAACCACCATGTTGAGACTCCATGAAGAACTCCGGTAATAAAAGAATGATCAAATGAAAGAGAATTTGAAAACACAAGGTGAAGCCTTGCAATGATTTTGATGGAGCTTTGCGACGATATAACCGAGAAAACTTGGAACTCCAGAAAGAAAAGATGAAGCACCTTGAACTAAGAAATTACTTCATCATGAACAATCTCTGGAAGAAGGAATTAATCACTTGGATGAAACAATAATAAGAATTACGTTATGCTGATCCTTCACCAAATTAAATTGATGACAAGCAATGGATTTGGCATACTACTTATTCTCGTAGAAAGAATTAAGAGGGATATATCGTAAACTTGAGAAGGTATTCAACGAACCACCGGTGGAATTGAAGGAACGAATGGATTAAAATGATAACGAAGGAAGAGAAATCTTGAACGAACCACCGTAAGAATTAAAAATGAATATAGCAAAGGCACAATTCACTGGGAAGAATTGGAAAACAAATGAAGATACTTGAGGGGATTTAAATACATGAGAACAAAGAAATCATGAACTGATTAGAGGGTATTTGAACGATGCACCGGTAAGATTTGGAGAATGATAGCTACACGCTGAGAATGAAGAATTATGACATGATGGCCTTCGGAGGAAAGAAATGGAAAACAACTCATGAAATGCTCCGGATGGTAAGGAAATAAATCTCACAATCAAAACGATTATGAGGATAGCATGAGGCTATAACCATGAATCTTCAAGAGAATGGACCAAGATTTAGGAGAAATCCTTCTTCAATCTTCAACTGACGACGAGAAACACCACCAAAATTACTGAGATACTCCGGGAGAATGAAAAGCAAAGATGTTGAGCCAACAATGAAAAAGAATTTGAAAGCGATCTTGGAGAAAGACATTTGACTGATGATAATTCATTCTTACGTCAAATTTGGAAATGAATTTGAGAATAACTCCGGAAAAGAATTAGAAGAGTCAGGTAAGATCTTGGGAAAAGACCTGTGGGTTAGGGCCCACTGAAAAGAAAACACCGTTGAACGATTTTGAAGAGAGATTGCACCGATTGAATTAAATAGCTTGAATGAGAGAAAAACTTGAAGTAACTCGAACAGATTAAGAAAGGAAACATGATTATTCTGAGATACCTTGAGCACTCCGGTCAAGAATAGAGGGAGGTGAACAATTAAGAGGTGCACCGACGTGGAGAAACATTTGAAACGAGGAAAAGAATATGACCAACACTGAAATCTTGAATTGGATCCACCAGAGAAGAAAAAGAACGAAGGATGATGAACTTGAAGCTCGTGAGCATCTTCATGAGGGATCACCGGATTAGTACATTGATTGAGAAGAGTGAAGTGACTTCACATGAATAAATGGATACTTGATTAAAAAATCTGAGTCCTTGAAGAAAAGGGTGGGAGGGTTTGGAAAAACAAAGACAACTTGGGATGAACGAAACAAACACCGTTGAGAAAACTTAGAATTGATCTTGCGGATGGGGAGAATGATGAGATCATCTCGAAGAGAAGCACACTAGTTAGAAAAGAATTAACATGACAACCTCAATGATCAAAAAGGATTAGTACTCCCATAGAAATATTAGAACAACGTTTAGGAAAGGTATGGATTCAACATTTGACTTTGAAGCAACTCGAATACCACAAATAAAACAAAACAAAGGATTTGGCTTGCAGAATAAGCCGGAAACAAACATATGATAGAGATTTACCCAATCCCGTATCATGCATTTGTGGGAAAGATATTCTAGGAGCTACTTGAATTCCCACCTATAAACTCCCGAAACTTTCTGGTTATGCAATCTGGTGTTGGGGATACAGGGGAAGCAATATATCTCACTCAAACTAACACTACCTACATCGAGCTGTATCCATCCATCAACACATAACCAAGAAACTTTCGGAAATCGTGTACCTCAACCTTCAAAAAGCATCCGTTATACGAGTTATGGCAATACTCCCGAGCTCGCCCCAGTACTGGGTTATCGGGGTTATCTAACCAACAACTGCATAAAAGAGATTTTCGATGTCGGCAAAACTCAGGTATTCCAGAACTACAACGATAAAATTATGACGACAACACCTCGGAGCTCAACTCCCCGGGACACTGCCACAACCCCTAAATGTCAGGAGGCACCAAGAACAATGTTCTCGTCATAAGAATATCGGAACGATCCCAAGATACCCGCGTGATCCTAAAAAAATTTAGTGAAATTTGAGGAGAGGAATGTCAGGACCCCGACTCGATGTCACATCGATCTAGCTGGTAACACCTCATATCACTTTGCGGCCTCACGCACGGTATTCCCACGGGTGTCGTCTTACCTTTTTCCCGGGACCGTTTGCGCCTTTTGGCTCACATATATGATAGTGTCGCTAGCATCCATATGATAAAGAGCCCGGGCTGACATGACTAGTCGTAAACCCAAAGTGGCACAGACTTACAGGGACAGGCATCCATGACCCAGCTTCGAACGTGTCGGTCATCAGCAAGTGGGTCCGGGCTGTAGCACTGGGCTAGCAGGACTCCGGTAAACCGGGCTGTAGCGGGCTAACAGGACTCCGGTACTCAAAGCGTGACATTTCCCCGAAGGGACAGACACAGGAACGAAGAAGGACACATGCCGGCCAGCCTAAGTGTTCCAGAGCAGTAGCAAGCTACCATGGCTCAGCGGTAACACTAGGAGACATTTCCCGGTAAGAGAGGCTACTAAAGATAAACAACTAGATAGTCAGATCCCACACATACCAAGCATTTCAATCATACACACAATATGCTCGATATGTGCAAATACAACGAAGCATCACAACATGACTCTACGACACAAGTACTTTATTTAAGGCTCAGAGAGCCATACATAACATACACACAAAGGTACGGGTCTCACGACCCAACATACAAGTCATACAATCATACAAGCCAACAACGGAAGTAACTTGTCTGAGTACAGACAACTAGTAAAATAAAAGAGGCTTGGAAAGCCTGACTATACTATGTGGTCCTTCACAAGCTCAGGGTCACCACCTGGGTCTTTAGCCTACTCGTTGATGTCAACGTCTACATAGAACCCATCAGAAGGGGTTGCAGCGTCTTCTGTAAAATATAGATTATAGCAACATGAGTACAAAGGTACTCAGCAAGACTTACATCAGATCCTACATACATGCATAGTATCAAGAAGGGTTGGTGGAGTTATTGCAGCAAGCCAGCTTTGACTCTTGGCTAGACTATCCTACGATACTCCAACTTGAAATAGTTTTGCGCACACGAGTCCACTATTCACCACTTCAATACACTACCGAGGATCCACCTCCGTCTTCCTACGGAAGAGCCATCCTCGGCACTCACACTTATCTTGAGGCTTTTATCAGTTTCCATTTACTTGTCTATGAACTGTATAGGCAACCAAGTAGTCCTTTACCGCGGACGCGGCTATTCGAATAGATCATGTTAACCCTGCAGGGGTGTACTTCTTCATACATGTTTCCACCACTTAGCGTCTGCACACGACATGTGCTCGGCAGACTTCAAGCGAAAGCCGACGTGGGTGTAGACCACGACCTACCTAAACACTTAAGCCTCTAGTCCAGGTTTATCGCCTATTTAGGTTCCATCCGCAGGGAGTCCGGCCGAGGTTTCCCATACGGCCCCGAACGATGTGAACAGGGTTCCCGAGATACCTAACGGGTATTCGGTACACCGTGCCACGTACCTACCGCATCACAGCCCACCCCTACGGTCAGCGCTGTCCACGGCCTCCAGTAGGCTACAAACACCAGAAACTACTTGCAACTCCTGGACGGAGAACTAGGTGAATAAGAAGCCGAGAGGGTCCATTGGTTTCGGGCCCAATGCATGGTAGTAGCTGATTCTTAAATCACACATACAGATCTCAGTGCTTAAGGTCGGCTTCAATGAAACAACCCACCATGTACTCCTACATGGCCTCTCATCGATACCTTTACCAAATCGTGTTCACCACACCACTCTCATTACCGACATAATCATTTCACTCTAGCCCATCACCCAGATGAACCAGACCTGACACGACTCTAAGCATAGCAGGCTTAGCAAGGTAGGAACAACACATACATATGGCTCAATCAACTCCTACACATGCTAGTGGGTTTCATCTAGTTACTGTGGCAATGACAGGTCATGCAGAGGAAATGGGTTCAACTACCGTAACACACAGCAGTTTGAATCGCGTTGTCTTAATGCAGTAAAAGAGAGCAGGGGCGAGAACATGGGATTGTATCGATATGATCAGATGGTTGGTTGCTTGCCTGATGGTTCGTTGCACGGATACGGTTCTTCGTTAGGGTAATCACGGTACTCCTCGGGGACAGATCCTGTCGCAAAGGACATCGATACACAAACATCACCAAACAATATGCAACAATATGATGCATGCATGAAACATGGCAATATGAGTGTGTTGGGCTAATGCAACTAAAACCAGAAGGGTTTGAACAAATTTGAATCAAGGATTCAAATTTCAAATTCAAATATGGCCTTTTAAAGTGCCTTTTCTTGTTCTGATTAAAACATCAACTTAACTTGTTTGATCATGCATGGAAATGGTACAGATGGATAGATTGGATTTTTCTGATCATTTTTCATATATAATTTGTCCAATTTGGAGTTACAGAATAAAAGTTATGAATTTTTGAAGTTTAATTAATATTCTGGAATTTCCTGATTTAATTCAACGCTGTCAGGACCCCGACTCGATGTCACATCGATCTAGCCGGTAACACTTCATATCACTTTGCGGCCTCACGCACGGTATTCCCACGGGTGTCGCCTTACCTTTGCCCGGGACCGTTTGCGCCTTTTGGCTCACGTATATGATAGTGTCGCTAGCATCCATATGATAAAGAGCCCAGGCTGACATGACTAGTTGTAAACCCAAAGTGGCACAGACTTACAGGGACAGGCATCCATGACCCAGCTTCGAACGTGTCGGTCATCAGCAAGTGGGTCCGGGCTGTAGCACTGGGCTAGCAGGACTCCGGTAAACCGGGCTGTAGCGGGCTAACAGGACTCCGGTACTCAAAGCGTGACATTTCCCCGAAGGGACAGACACAGGAACGAAGAAGGACACATGCCGGCCAGCCTAAGTGTTCCAGAGAAGTAGCAAGCTACCATGGCTCAGCGGTAACACTAGGAGACATTTCCCGGTAAGAGAGGCTACTAAAGATAAACAACTAGATAGTCAGATCCCACACATACCAAGCATTTCAATCATACACACAATATGCTCGATATGTGCAAATACAACGAAGCATCACAACATGACTCTACGACACAAGTACTTTATTTAAGGCTCAGAGAGCCATACATAACATACACACAAAGGTACGGGTCTCACGACCCAACATACAAGTCATACAATCATACAAGCCAACAGCGGAAGTAACTTGTCTGAGTACAGACAACTAGTAAAATAAAAGAGGCTTGGAAAGCCTGACTATACTATGTGGTCCTTCACAAGCTCAGGGTCACCACCTGGGTCTTTAGCCTACTCGTTGATGTCAACGTCTACATAGAACCCATCAGAAGGGGTTGCAGCGTCTTCTGTAAAATATAGATTATAGCAACATGAGTACAAAGGTACTCAGCAAGACTTGCATCAGATCCTACATACATGCATAGTATCAAGAAGGGTTGGTGGAGTTATTGCAGCAAGCCAGCTTTGACTCTTGGCTAGACTATCCTACGATACTCCAACTTGAAATAGTTTTGCGCACACGAGTCCACTATTCACCACTTCAATACACTACCGAGGATCCACCTCCGTCTTCCTACGGAAGAGCCATCCTCGGCACTCACACTTATCTTGAGGCTTTTATCAGTTTCCATTTACTTGTCTATGAACTGTATAGGCAACCAAGTAGTCCTTCACCGCGGACGCGGCTATTCGAATAGATCATGATAACCCTGCAGGGGTGTACTTCTTCATACACGCTCTCACCACTTATCGTCGTTTACACGACATGTACTCGGCAACCTTCAAGCGGAAGCCCAACGTGGGTGTCGGCCACGACCTACCTAATCACCTAAGCCTCCAGTCCAGGTTTATCGCCTATTCAGGTTCCATCCGCAGGGAGTCCGGCCGAGGTTTCCCATACGGCCCCGAACGATGTGAACAGGGTTCCCGAGATACCTAACGGGTATTCGGTACACCGTGCCACGTACCTACCGCATCACAGCCCACCCCTACGGTCAGCGCTGTCCACGGCCTCCAGTAGGCTACAAACACCAGAAACTACTTGCAACTCCTGGACGGAGAACTAGGGTGAATAAGAAGTCGAGAGGGTCCATTGGTTTCGGGCCCAATGCATGGTAGTAGCTGATTCTTAAATCACACATACAGATCTCAATGCTTAAGGTCGGCTTCAATGAAACAACCCACCATGTACTCCTACATGGCCTCTCATCGATACCTTTACCAATTCGTGTTCACCACACCACTCTCATTACCGACATAATCATTTCACTCTAGCCCATCACCCAGATGAACCAGACCTGACACGACTCTAAGCATAGCAGGCTTAGCAAGGTAGGAACAACACATACATATGGCTCAATCAACTCCTACACATGCTAGTGGGTTTCATCTAGTTACTGTGGCAATGACAGGTCATGCAGAGGAAATGGGTTCAACTACCGTAACACACAGCAGTTTGAATCGCGTTGTCTTAATGCAGTAAAAGAGAGCAGGAGCGAGAACATGGGATTGTATCGATATGATCAGATGGTTGGTTGCTTGCCTGATGGTTCGTTGCACGGATACGGTTCTTCGTTAGGGTAATCACGGTACTCCTCGGGGACAGATCCTGTCGCAAAGGACATCGATACACAAACATCACCAAACAATATGCAACAATATGATGCATGCATGAAACATGGCAATATGAGTGTGTTGGGCTAATGCAACTAAAACCAGAAGGGTTTGAACAAATTTGAATCAAGGATTCAAATTTCAAATTCAAATATGGCCTTTTAAAGTGCCTTTTCTTGTTCTGATTAAAACATCAACTTAACTTGTTTGATCATGCATGGAAATGGTACAGATGGATAGATTGGATTTTTCTGATCATTTTTCATATATAATTTGTCCAATTTGGAGTTACAGAATAAAAGTTATGAATTTTTGAAGTTTAATTAATATTCTGGAATTTCCTGATTTAATTCAACGCTGTCAGGACCCCGACTCGATGTCACATCGATCTAGCCGGTAACACTTCATATCACTTTGCGGCCTCACGCACGGTATTCCCACGGGTGTCGCCTTACCTTTGCCCGGGACCGTTTGCGCCTTTTGGCTCACGTATATGATAGTGTCGCTAGCATCCATATGATAAAGAGCCCAGGCTGACATGACTAGTTGTAAACCCAAAGTGGCACAGACTTACAGGGACAGGCATCCATGACCCAGCTTCGAACGTGTCGGTCATCAGCAAGTGGGTCCGGGCTGTAGCACTGGGCTAGCAGGACTCCGGTAAACCGGGCTGTAGCGGGCTAACAGGACTCCGGTACTCAAAGCGTGACATTTCCCCGAAGGGACAGACACAGGAACGAAGAAGGACACATGCCGGCCAGCCTAAGTGTTCCAGAGCAGTAGCAAGCTACCATGGCTCAGCGGTAACACTAGGAGACATTTCCCGGTAAGAGAGGCTACTAAAGATAAACAACTAGATGGTCAGATCCCACACATACCAAGCATTTCAATCATACACACAATATGCTCGATATGTGCAAATACAACGAAGCATCACAACATGACTCTACGACACAAGTACTTTATTTAAGGCTCAGGGAGCCATACATATCATACACACAAAGGTACGGGTCTCACGACCCAACATACAAGTCATACAGTCATACAAGCCAACAGCGGAAGTACTTTGTCTGGGTACAGACAACTAGTAAAATAAAAGAGGCTTGGAAGCCTAACTATACTACGTGGTCCTTCACAAGCTCAGGGTCACCACCTGGGTCTTTAGCCTACTCGTTGATGTCAACGTCTACATAGAACCCATCAGAAGGGGTTGCAGCGTCTTCTGTAAAAATGTAGATTATAGCAACATGAGTACAAAGGTACTCAGCAAGACTTACATCAGATCCTACATACATGCATAGTATCAAGAAGGGTTGGTGGAGTTATTGCAGCAAGCCAGCTTTGACTCTTGGCTAGACTATCCTACGATACTCCATTTGAAACAGTTTTGCGCACACGAGTCCACTATTCACCACTTTAATACACTACCGAGGATCCACCTCCGTCTTCCTACGGAAGAGCCATCCTCGGCACTCACACTTATCTTGAGGCTTTTATCAGTTTCCATTTACTTGTCTATGAACTGTATAGGCAACCAAGTAGTCCTTTACCGCGGACGCGGCTATTCGAATAGATCATGTTAACCCTGCAGGGAGTACTTCTTCATACACGCTCTCACCACTTACCGTCGTTTACACGACATGTACTCGGCAACCTTCAAGCGGAAGCCCAACGTGGGTGTCGGCCACGACCTACCTAATCACCTAAGCCTCCAGTCCAGGTTTATCGCCTATTCAGGTTCCATCCGCAGGGAGTCCGGCCGAGGTTTCCCATACGGCCCCGAACGATGTGAACAGGGTTCCCGAGATACCTAACGGGTATTCGGTACACCGGCCACGTACCTACCGCATCACAGCCCACCCCTACGGTCAGCGCTGTCCACGGCCTCCAGTAGGCTACAAACACCAGAAACTACTTGCAACTCCTGGACGGAGAACTAGGGTGAATAAGAAGTCGAGAGGGTCCATTGGTTTCGGGCCCAATGCATGGTAGTAGCTGATTCTTAAATCACACATACAGATCTCAGTGCTTAAGGTCGGCTTCAATGAAACAACCCACCATGTACTCCTACATGGCCTCTCATCGATACCTTTACCAAATCGTGTTCACCACACCACTCTCATTACCGACATAATCATTTCACTCTAGCCCATCACCCAGATGAACCAGACCTGACACGACTCTAAGCATAGCAGGCATAGCAAGGTAGGAACAACACATACATATGGCTCAATCAACTCCTACACATGCTAGTGGGTTTCATCTAGTTACTGTGGCAATGACAGGTCATGCAGAGGAAATGGGTTCTACTACCGTAGCACACAGCAGTTTGAATCGCGTTGTCTTAATGCAGTAAAAGAGAGCAGGAGCGAGAACATGGGATTGTATCGATATGATCAAATGGTTGGTTGCTTGCCTGATGGTTCGTTGCACGGATACGGTTCTTCGTTAGGGTAATCACGGTACTCCTCGGGAACAGATCCTGTCGCAAAGGATACCGATACACAACATTACCAAACAATATGCAACAATATGATGCATGCATGGAACATGGCAATATGAGTGTGTTGGACTAGTGCAACTAAAGCCAGAAGTGTTTGAGCAAATTTGAATCAAAGATTCAAATTCCAAATTCAAATATGGCCTTTTAAAGTGCTTTTCCTTGTTCTGATTAAAACATCAATTTAACTTGCTTGATCATGCATGAAAATAGTACAGATGGATAGATTGGATTTTTCTGATCATTTTTCATATATAACTTGCCCAATTTGGAGTTACAGAATAAAAGTTATGAATTTTTGAAGTTTAATTAATATTCTGGAATTTCCTGATTAATTTAAATCCAGAAATATCATTTACTGCGTCAGCCTGACGTCACAGTGACATCAGCAGGTCAACAGGGCTGGCTCGGGTCAAACCTGACGTGTGGGGTCCACACGTCAGTGACACAGGGGCTAATCCCGTGTTGACCCGGGCTGGTTAGCTTTGACTAAGCCCTGGGGCCCACTTGTCAGCGTCAGTAGGTGGTGGGTTAGTGGCTAATTAACTGGGCCACGTCAGCTCACCGGAGTTCTGGCCGGCGGCGACCATCAGTGCGGCGGCGATAGTGGTTTTGGTCGTTTCGGCCACCAACTGAACCGCGGAGGCCACCGGAGTGAAGCTGAGGACGACCCGCGGCTCTTGGCGGAGTCCGTTGGGGTCGGGGTGGCCGGAGTCGACGGCGGCGAGCTCGGTTGCGGCCGCCGGGGTTCGGTCGTGCACGGGAAGGGTGTTGCAGGGGGTTTGGGGTAGCGTTGGTGCGTGCTACGTGCTCCTAGTGAGATGTGGAGCACGATGGTGAGCTCGGTTGGGCGCTACGGCGACCGTGGCCATGACGGCGACATCGCCGGCGGCGTGAAGCTTTCGGCCGCGGTGGGGCTAGGGCCTAGGGGTCGGGAGAGAGCAGGGAAGAAGGGGGAAACGGTGGCGTAGCTCACCGCGGTTGCAGTGGCGTCGAAACGGGCTCGGGGACGCGCTGGAGACGGCGAATTCGTCGGCGATGGTGATCGGAGCCCGAAGAGGGGAACGGCGACATGGCGGCGATGCAGGGCTTCCGGGGACTCGTGGAGCGGTGGGGAGGAAGAGGGAGTCGAGGCGGAGCTCCTGAGCTAATCGGGGGAGCGAGGGGTGGTCAGAGGCAGTGGCTAAGGCGAACGGCGGCGACGGTGTGCTTCGGCCGTGAGAGGGAGAGAGCGAGAGAGAGGAAGGAGAGAGCCAGGGAGAGTGAGAGAGAGCAGGGGGAGAGGCGTGGCGTCGTCCAGGGCGTCGAGCGAGGAGGGGAGGCCAGGCAAGCAGGCGAGCAGGTGGCGTGGCGCGGTGGCGCGCGCGCGCGCCGGCCACACTCCCCTCCCTCTGTCTGGACGAAGACGACAGAGGAGGGAGGTGGGCTGGGCTGGCTGGGCCAGCCAGCTGGCTGGGCCGCACAGTGGAGGAGCCCAGGTAGGTTTTTCCTCCTTTCTTTCTGTTTTCTGTTTTTATTTAATATATCTGCAACTTTGTTGAATTAAATAAAATACCTAGGCAATTCCAAAAATCACCAAACTACTCCTGGCTCATAGTTGGATTATTTCCAACATGAAACATTTTAGTTTGGAGATATTTGAGCATTTAAATATTTTATATAATTTTAAATGCCCAAATTCAAATAGTTATGATTTAATTCAAAAACCCTAGGATGGCCTAGGAAAATGTGCACCACTTTTGCAGAGGTTCTGAACCAAGACAAAAAATGATGGGCATTTTAGAAGGGCATTTCAGGTTCATTGAAAATTATTTTAGTAAACCCTAGTTGGTTTCAGAGGGGACTGGGGGTTCTGTCATCCCCATTTCAGGTTTCTGCTGAAAGAGTAAACATGATGCAACACTCTAATGCATGACTAGCTAGGGTGTGACAAGGAAAGACAAAACATATACGTCAGGAGACCTCACCAGAGCGACGAAGGGGCTGAGGAGTAAAAAGAATCCTACTCTCCGATATATATAATCCTAAGACTCAAAATAGTTTTCTTCTAGACTCAAGAACGGCCAACAATCAAGGGGGCTCCTATGGTCGGTCCAGGCTCTGATACCAACTTGTCACGCCCAATATGCGATACTATCCTAAAGAGACTCGAAGGTCCCACTAAGGATAGAACCGCATATTGAAACGCTTTTGCAAGGTGGATATCATTACATCAACATTACATAATAGATGGGGATACATACATAAGGCATACAATGCCACACGAATACAACATCACAATACATAAGAGCACCATCCGACTACAGATGAAAAACAAACAGAAACTCAAACGACATCCACCCTGCTATCCCAGGCTGCCGACCTGGAACCTATCCCCTGATCGAAGAAGTAGAAGAAGAACTCAATGCAAGCAAGCATCGCTCTCGCTTCATGATCATCGCATAACCTGTACCTGCAACTGTTGTTGTAGTAAACTATGAGCCACGAGGACTCAGCAATCCCATTACCATGGGTATCAAGACTAGCAAAGCTTAAAGGGAAAGGAAGGGGTAAAGTGGTGAGGCTGCAGCAGCGACTAAGCATGATATGGTGGCTAACATACGCAAATAAGAGCGAGAAGAGAACAAGCAGAACGGTCGGCAACTAGTAATGATCAAGAGGTGATCCTGAACACCTACTTACGTCAAACATAACACAAAAACCGTGTTCACTTCCCGGACTCCACCGAGATGAGACCATCACGGCTACACAAGCGGTTGATGCGTTTTAATTCGGATCTGGTGTCAAGTTATCTACAACCGGACATTAACAAATTCCCATCTGCCTATAACCGCAGGCACGGCTTTTGAAAGATTATACCCTGCAGGGGTGTCCCAACTTAGCCCATGACAAGCTCTGCGATCAATGAAGGAATAGACGTTCTCCCAGGAAGACCCGATCAGACTCGGAATCCCGGTTTACAAGAAATTTTGGCAATGGTAAAACAAGACCAGCAAGACCGCCCGATGCGCCGACAATCCCGATAGGAACTGCACATATCTCGTTCTCAGGGCAACACCGGATAAGCGAAGCGTACAGGAACCGACGAATCCATGTTGCCAAGGAAATGGTCCCGCACGGTGCTCTAGTTTGGACCAACGCTTAGACAAGCACTGGCCCGGGGGAGCTATAATAAAGATGACCCTTGGGTTAATTACTCCCAAGGGAAAATGTAGGTGGTGGTGAGGCAAATGGTAAAAGTCAATGTTGGGCCTTGCTGGAGGAGTTTTATTCAAAGCAAACTGTCAAGGGGGTCCCATAAATCACCCGACCGCGTAAGGAATGCAAAATCCGGGAACATAACACTGGTATGACGGAAACTAGGGCGGCGAGAGTGGAACAAAACACCAGGCATAAGGCTGAGCCTTCCACCCTTTACCAAGTATATAGATGCATTAATAATATAAGAGATATTGTGATATCCCAACAAAAACCCTGTCCACCATGGAGCAATCTTCAAACTTCACCTGCAACTAGCAACGCTATAAGAGGGGCTGAGCAAAGCGGTGACATAGCCAAACAGTAGTTTTCATAGGAAAGGTGTCAAAGGTTAGAGGTTCATGGCAATATGGGATGGCTGGATAAACAAGTGATAGGTAGCGCAACATAGCGTTAGAACGAACAACTAGCATAGCAATGATAGTAGTGAGATCCAGGGTAGCGGTCATCTTGCCTGAAATCCCGCTAGGAAGAAGAACGAGTCCATGAAGAAGACAAGCGGACGTGGTCGAACGAATCCTCACAACTCCGGAACGAAACCGAAGGCAACCCGGAAAGAAGCAAACAACATAGTAAACCAACAAGCATAAGCATGGCATGATGCATAAACAAGTATGATGCATGTCCGGTTTAATGAGGCATGACATGGCAAAGTGCAACAAACAACACTACAAGTTAAGTGGAGCTCAATATGCAACGAGTTGCATATTGACGAAACACCACATCCATTATTTAGTTTGATCTCGGTTATGTACCCAACAATATTAAATTTTATTAAACATGGCAAGAGGTGAAACATAATGAAACTACCTATCTAGGCAAGTTTAAATGAGGCCGGAAACAACAAACAACAATTCCGGAAAATCCCCATATGCAAATTATGGATTCGGTACTGTTCTGCCTTAAACACAATTATAGATTTGTTAAACAACAACATAAAGTGGACTATGTTAATCTAGGCATTTTTCCACCCCATTTACTTATAAAGTTTATTTAAAATGGAGCTACAGTTAATTAGTTATGAATTAAAGCATTTTAACATGGCATATTAGCAAATTTAAATAAACAGCAAGTTAAACATTTTAACATGGGATGAAAATGGCATATTATTAATCTACACAATTTTCTGAGCATTTTACATATATAAAACATTTTAATCCGATGCACGGTTTAAGAGATATTAAATGCATGAACTCTAGGGATTTTTCTGTAAATCAGTAAATCCTGGATAAATAGCAAATTCGCAGCAGGGAAAAAAAATACAATGCGGGCCGAATCTGGTGGGAGCAAGCTAACATGTGGTGCGCTGGGGCGAGGGATAGGCTGGAGGCTCACCATGGGCTTCAGCCCAGTCGGAGGAGAGGCCAAGGCAGGCCTTGGAGGCCGCTGGCCCGTGGGGACTGGAGGAGTCGGCACACTGGGCCTGGAGGGGAGGGGCCGAGGCCCACGTTGGGAGGTCGGGCCACGAGGCCGGTGGCGCCTGCGTCGTCCTCGCGACGCACAGAGACGAGGTCGGCGGCGCGGAAGGCGATGAGAGCCGGCGGTGGGGCGAGGGAAGGCCGGAGAGGTCCGGGATGGGGCGGATCCGGTGGATCCCGGCCGGATCCATCCATTCCCGGTGGCGGCGGCGCACGGGGACGACTCCGGCGAGGAGCTGCAAGGGCGGCGGGGATCTGTAGAGGGAAGAGCTCGTGAGGAAGAGGGAGGAGAGGGAAACGGGGCGGCAGCAGTGCGTTGACCTGAAGCGGCGGCGGCGCGGCAAGGTTCGGCGAGGCAGCATGGGGTCCGGCGAGGCGAAGGGAAGGAGGTCGAGGCCAGCTCGGGCGCTGTCGGATCTTCCTGGCTCGGGGACAAGGGGACGCAGCGCTTGGGCGCGGGCGAGCGGGAGCCGGGCCCAGATGGGTTTCGGCGGGCCTGGCGCCGCGGGGAGCGCGGGGAACAGGTGGCGAGCGAGGAGTGGGCGAGGGAGGCTTCTACGGCGACGGCTGGCCAATTGGGTGGCGCCAAGTGGCAGTGGCGGGCTGGCAGCGCCAGATCCGAGGGAGGGAGGCGCTGATTTTGAGGAGGGAGGCGGCTGGGAGGTAGGGGAAGGCTAGGGATGCCCAAAATGGATGGAAGGGTGCTATTTATAGAGAGAGGGGTTAGGGTTGGGTGTTTTGCTCCGTTTCGGAGCCGTTCGATCTCGATCGGACGGTCCGGAGCGGAGGAGGGTTAGATAGGTGGGCTAGGAGGGGTTAGTGGGCTGTGTGAGAGAGAGGCTTGGGCTGATAGGAGAGAGAGGAGAAATGCAGCCCGGCACGATTTCGAAGACCGACACGTCCAACGATTATACCGACTATATCGCGGTTATATATTTAATGGTTGGGCAGTCAAACGAACTCCGAATGCGATGAAACTTGGCAGGCGCTCTGTCTACACTATAATAAGACCGCATGACAAGTTGCAACCCATTCCGAGAACATTTTTATGCCACTTAAAAAAAATAATATTTCGGAGGTACCGCGGGCGCGTGTGAGAGTGGTCGGGCTCAGAACGGACAACCGAGAGAACCGGCGGAACCTGAACGGATGCATGTTTTGAAAAACATGCAGATGAAATGCAGAAGATGACATGAGATGAGATGCATAACAAGAACAAAATGCAAAACAACAGACAAAAACCCAACCACGAAGGAAATATCATATCGCATCTCCGGAAAAGACAAGAGTTGGAGTTACGAATATGGAAAGTTGTATCCGGGGTGTTACATGGGGCGACGTGGAGAGGTTGGAGGGCGCTCCTACGCCCTTGTTACTCCGCGAGGACTGGGAGCAGGTAGTGGAGTCCGTGCCCGCGGAGGCTCCCGAGGACCCGGTGGACGTGTCCTCCGGCGACTCCAGCGAAGAGAAGGAAGAAGGGGAGCGGGAAAAAGGGCCTGACTCCGAGGCAACCGACGGAGAGTCGAGGGCAGCCCCCCTCGGCGCAGGTCCCGTGCTCTCTGCCTCTCTCTGAGTGATGACGACGAGGATGATGACGAGCAGGGCAGCGGGAGCCTGCCCCCGATCTCGAAGAAGGACAGGACCGGGCTGATCCCCCGCGGGTGAGCCCCGGCCTCGAGGCGATCCGCAGACGCGCCTCCTGCTCCCGAGCTCCTTGAGGCTGATCCTTGCAGCCGGCTCTCGGGCTTCAAGTACGGCCGGAGGCTGCTCGAGATCGCGCGTGACGACCTATAAGTGCTTGATTCCTGTCTTATTTCTTGTTCTGTTGCTGAGGCTTGACGTTCTTATCTCCCGGCTAGGCTGGCGCCCGCGGCAAAGAAGTCGAAGGGAGCTCCTGAGGTTTCATCCGGGGCAGCTCCTCTGCCCACGAAAGAAGGTGACCGTGACGCACGAGCCTCTCCTGCCCGGGCATCCTTGCAAGGCCTGGCTGAGCCGGCTGGGGCGAGCTCAGCCCCCACGGCCCAAGCGACTCCCGAGGTGCCCTTGCCTGATGCTGCCACCACAGCCGTTGGGGCGCAGCAGGCTCCACCTCAGGATACTGTGGTCACGCTTCCGTCTTCTCCTCGTACTCCACCGACTGCTACTTCTCCGACTCCTCCTACTGTTCTAGATCGTGCTGCTGCCGAACTGGACCATCTGCGGCAAGATCTTCCGTGCACCGACCCTCGTTTAGTGGCCGGGCGTCTGGAGCTGGCTTCTGGCTGGATTCACTCCGATGCTTCGATTCGGGCGGCGCTGGTCCAGGCCTCAATGGCTTGCGACGAGGAGAGGTAGACCGTCCTTGGGGCGAAGGCTGCTCGCGACACCGCCTTGGGGGAGGTGGCTGATGTCCAAGGTCGCTGCAAGGCGCTGGAGAGCGAGCTGCAGGGCCTGCGGGACTAGCTCGCCGAGGAGTCCCGCCTTCGCCAAGAGCAGGAGGAAGGAATGAAGGCTCGCGAGGCGGCCGTCAAGGACCGGGACGCCAAGCTCAAGAAGCGCCGTGACCGCCTAGGCGCGCTGGAGCAGGAGTTGGAGGCGAGGAAAGTCGAGCTGGACGGCAAGGCACGGGTTCTTGCCGTGGATCGCGTGGCCTTCACGGAGATGGAGGTGAAGGCTCGCATCTTGCTGAAGACGCTTTGTGACAGTGGCCTGGACAGCCCGCTGGCCGGCGCCGAGGACGGCCCTGCCAAGCTGCTTCCCTTCCTGGTTCATGCTCTTGAAGATGTCAACCTTGGCCTTGGCCCTACGGCTGAGGCTGAGGTGCGCGTCTTGTCTTCTGCAGCGCTGACGCGGGTCCTTACCCACATCTATCTTCGCGACCCCAAAATCGACCTCGACAGCCTATTGGAGCCAGCGAGCGGCAATCTTGCCACTGCCACTGCTGACGTCGTGAAGGGTCGCGCGGAGGCTCTGCTGGGGAAGTTCCGGCCTTCAGCACCAAGCCGAAGTGGGGCGCTGCCGGCCCTGCAGCTCCACAAGGCAAACCCGCTCCACGCAGCTCCACCGCCGGCAAGTGACTCCGTCGTGGCTCCCGTCCTGCTTTTAATTCCTGCACATGTACCATGCCTCGGGGAGGCGTTAAAACTTGCATTTGGTGTTGTGATAACAGTATGGACTGTAATATTTTCTTTTGAATTCCTTGAAATTTGCACTATTCCTTCCTACTTGCTTATGTTCTATGCCGGCAGAGCCCGGCCCCGCGCATACCTCAGCCGTCGTTAGCCCCGACCGGAAACCAGGACGGGACCAAGGAGTGAGGGCTACGTGACAAGTTAGGCTCCTGAGTCGCGATGCTCAGGAGTCCCCCTTGGCGCTCGAACAGCAAGTAGGGAGGTGAGATGTGTGGGTGACTCCTTAGGAAGGTGAGATGTGGGTGGATCTACAGTTCTACGTCTGCAGAGCCCGGCCCCGCGCATACCTCAGCCGCCGTTAGTCTTTCGGAACTAAGGAGTGAGGG
Organism: Triticum aestivum; assembly: GCF_018294505.1. Classification (NCBI taxonomy): domain Eukaryota; kingdom Viridiplantae; phylum Streptophyta; class Magnoliopsida; order Poales; family Poaceae; genus Triticum; species Triticum aestivum. The sequence continues at coordinate 535,392,452 of NC_057795.1, forward strand.
GCTACGTGACCAGTTAGGCTCTTGAGTCGCGATGCTCAGGAGTCCCCCTTGACGCTCAAACAGCCTTCGTACCTTGGCTCCACTCGGGGAGGGACATGCGACGAACCAGGCCCGGGGGGCTTGGCTGGGTGGCATGCGTCTGGGCGTGACCCAGGCACAGCCCCCGTGCCCAGCCCCCTCGCGCGGCACTCCCGAGGGGAGGCGTTGCGATGAGGCTAGACACTGAGCTCTGGGCTCCCTGAGGTTGATGCGGCCCGGGGGCCACCCTCAGTTGTTTATCACCAGCGCGGAGCATAGCGCTTCCGTATGTGTATGGGCATAGCCGCTCCTTGGCAGTGTCGTCAGCCAGCGCGGAGCATGGTGCTTCCATTGGTGCGTGGGAGGGGGCTCTCCTCCGGGAGGAGCCCCGGGGCGTGTACAGCCCCGCCCTAACACGTGGCTGGCACGGTAGGGCCTAACGAGGTGTATCTGGGCACCCGTGAGCCAGTGCGGGGCTCACGGGGCCCTACCTCAAGGCGGGTTGCGCTTGGCACTGGGCCTTATCTTGGGATGTGTTCCTGCAAATTTGTTTAGATGCCGGCGCTCTATGTCCTCGGGTCTCGGCCCTCGAGCTGGTCTCAGCCATCGCTGGTATGCCAGGTTGCGATGCCGTGGACAAGGCCAGAGGGTGAGGGCTAGAGAGCCGGTAGGAGCCCTGTGTCGCGATGCTCAGGTACCCCCCTTTAACGTGCAAGCTTGGTTAGATGTCGAAGCTCTACGTCCTCGGGTCCCGGCCCTTGAGCTGGTCTCAGCCGTCGCTGGTATGCCAGGTCGCGATGCCGTGGACAAGGCCAGAGG